>NW_027286134.1:0-39535 GCF_022747635.1 Hetaerina americana
AAATATTGGGAAAACCACAATTTTCAGTTTAAGAGTGAATGTTTGAGGTGTATAGAAGGCATTTATTTCATTTTTAGAATATTTATTTTTTCTCATTTTTCCATGAAAAGTGCCAATACCCCCCCCCTTTGGGTTCTTTGTGAAAATCTCACTCGACACAAATCAAACGAAAATGTTTCCATGATGTGTATTGTTGTTCATTTTCATCAAATAAACAAAATAAAACCCATAATAAATCCTGAAAGACAAGAAATGAGCATAAAAGATGCTTCAGCGCAAGTGTTAATGTTACTAAAAGAGCCCAAATTTCTAAAAATATTGCGAAAAACAACAATTTTTAGATTAAGAGTGAATGTTTGAGGTGTATAGAAGGCATTTATTTCATTTTAAGAAAATGTTATTTTTCACATTTTTCCATGAAAAGTGCCAATACCCCCCCTTTGGGTTCTAGGTGAAAATCTCACTCGACACAAATCAAAGAAAAATGTTTCCATGGTGAGTATTGTTGTTCATTTTCATCAAATAAACAAAATTAAACCAGAATAAATCTTGAAAGACAAGAAATGAGCATAAAAGATGCTTCAGCGGGGTTGTTAATGTTACTAAAAGAGCCAAAATTTCTAAAAATATTGCGAAAAACAAAAATTTTCAGTTTTAGAGTGAATGTTTGAGGTGTATAGAAGGCATTTATTTCATTTTTAGAAAATTTAATATTTCACATTTTTCCATGAAAAGTGCCAATACCCCCCCCTTTGGGTTCTAGGTGAAAATCTCACTCGACACAAATCAAACAAAAATGTTTCATGGTGTGTATTGTTGTTCATTTTCATCAACTAAACAAAATTAAACCCAGAATAAATCCTGAAAGGCAAGAAATGAGCATAAAAGATCCTTAAGCGAAAGTGTTAATGTTACTAAAAGAGCCCAAATTTCTAAAAATATTGCGAAAAACAACAATTTTCAGTTTAAGAGTGAATGTTTGAGGTGTATAGAAGGCATTTATTTCATTTTTAGAAAATTTAATTTTTCACATTTTTCCATGAAAAGTGCCAATACCCCCCCCTTTGGGATCTAGGTGAAAATCTCACTCGAACAAATCAAACAAAAAAGTTTCCATGGTGTGTATTGTTGTTCATTTTCATCAAATAAACAAAATAAAACCCAGAATAAATCCTGAAAGACAAGAAATGAGCATAAAAGATGCTTCAGCGCAAGTGTTAATTTTACTAAAAGAGCCAAAATTTCTAAAAAATATTGCGAAAAACAACAATTTTCAGATTTAGAGTGAATGTTTGAGGTGTATAGAAGGCATTTATTTCATTTTTAGAAAATTTATTTTTTCTCAATTTTCCATGAAAAGTGCCAATACCCTTTGGGTTCTAGGTGAAAATCTCACTCGAACAAATCAAACAAAAATGTTTCCATGGTGTGTATTGTTGTTCATTTTCATCAACTAAACAAAATTAAACCCAGAATAAATCCTGAAAGGCAAGAAATGAGCATAAAAGATCCTTAAGCGAAAGTGTTAATGTTACTAAAAGAGCCCAAATTTCTAAAAATATTGCGAAAAACAACAATTTTCAGTTTAAGAGTGAATGTTTGAGGTGTATAGAAGGCCTTTATTTCATTTTTAGAAAATTTATTTTTTCTCATTTTTTCCATGAAAAGTGCCAATATCCCCCTTTGGGTTCTAGGTTAAAATCTCACTCGTCACAAATCAAACAAAAATGTTTCCATGGTGTGTATTGTTGTTCGTTTTCATCAAATAAACAAAATAAAACCCACAATAAATACTGGAAGACAAGAAATGAGCATAAAAGATGCTTCAGCGCAAGTGTTAATGTTACTAAAAGTGCCCAAATTTCTAAAAATATTGCGAAAAACAACAATTTTCAGATTTAGAGTGAATGTTTGAGGTGTATAGAAGGCATTTATTTCATTTTTAGAAAATTTAATTTTTCACATTTTTCCATGAAAAGTGCAAATACCCCCCCCTTTGGGATCTAGGTGAAAATCTCACTCGAACAAATCAAACAAAAATATTTCCATGGTGTGTATTGTTGTTCATTTTCATCAACTAAACAAAATTAAACCCAGAATAAATCCTGAAAGGCAAGAAATGAGCATAAAAGATCCTAAGCGAAAGTGTTAATGTTACTAAAAGAGCCCAAATTTCTAAAAATATTGCGAAAAACAACAATTTTCAGTTTAAAAGTGAATGTTTGAGGTGTATAGAAGGCATTTATTTCATTTTTAGAAAATTTATTTTTTCTCATTTTTCCATGAAAAGTGCCAATATCCCCCTTTGGGTTCTAGGTTAAAATCTCACTCGACACAAATCAAACAAAAATGTTTCCATGGTGTGTATTGTTGTTCATTTTCATCAAATAAACAAAATAAAACCTAGAATAAATACTGAAAGACAAGAAATGAGCATAAAAGATGCTTCAGCGCAAGTGTTAATGTTACTAAAAGAGCCAAAATTTCTAAAAATATTGGGAAAACAACAATTTTCAGTTTAAGAGTGAATGTTTGAGGTGTAAAGAAGCCATTTATTTCATTTTTAGAATATTTAATTTTTCACATTTTTACATGAAAAGGTCCAATACCCCCCCCCTTTGGGTTCTCGGTGAAAATCTCGCTCGACACAAATCAAACAAAAATGTTTCCATGGTGTGTATTGTTGTTCATTTTCATCAAATAAACAAAATAAAACCCAGAATAAATACTGAAAGACAAGAAATGAGCATAAAAGATGCTTCAGCGCAAGTGTTAATGTTACTAAAAGAGCCCAAATTTCTAAAAATATTGCGAAAAACAACAATTTTTAGATTAAGAGTGAATGTTTGAGGTGTATAGAAGGCATTTATTTCATTTTAAGAAAATGTTATTTTTCACATTTTTCCATGAAAAGTGCCAATACCCCCCCCCTTTGGGTTCTAGGTGAAAATCTCGCTCGACACAAATCAAACAAAAATGTTTCCATGGTGTGTATTGTTGTTCATTTTCATCAAATAAACAAAATAAAACCCAGAATAAATCCTGAAAGGCAAGAAATGAGCATAAAAGATGCTTCAGCGCAAGTGTTAATGTTACTAAAAGAGCCAAAATTTCTAAAAAAATATTGCGAAAAACAACAATTTTCAGTTTAAGAGTAAATGTTTGAGGTGTATAGAAGGCATTTATTTCATTTTTAGAAAATTTAATTTTTCACATTTTTCCATGAAAAGTGCCAATACTCCCCCCTTTGGGTTCTAGGTGAAAATCTCACTCGACACAAATCAAAGAAAAATGTTTCCATGGTGTGTATTCTTGTTCAATTTCATCAAATAAACAAAATAAAACCCAGAATAAACCCTGAAAGACAAGAAATGAGCATAAAAGATGCTTCAGCGCAAGTGTTAATGTTACTAAAAGAGCCAAAATTTCTAAAAAATATTGCGAAAAACAACAATTTTCAGTTTTAGAGTGAATGTTTGAGGTGTATAGAAGGCATTTATTTCATTTTTAGAATATTTAATTTTTCACATTTTTCCATGAAAAGTGCCAAGTGCCGCCTTTGGGTTCTAAACGAAAATCTCACTCGACACAAATCAAACAAACAAAAATGTTTCCATGGTGTGTATTGTTGTTCATTTTCATCAAATAAACAAAATAAAACCCAGAATAAATCCTGAAAGACAAGAAATGAGCATAAAAGATGCCTCAGCGCAAGTGTTAATGTTACTAAAAGAGCCAAAATTTCTAAAAATATTGGGGAAAACAACAATTTTCAGTTTAAGAATGAATTAATTGAGGTGTATAGAAGGCATTTATTTCATTTTTAGAATATTTATTTTTTCTCATTTTTCCATGAAAAGTGCCAATACCCCCCCCTTTGGGATCTAGGTGAAAATCTCACTCGAACAAATCAAACAAAAATGTTTCCATGGTGTGTATTGTTTTTCATTTTCATCAACTAAACAAAATAAACCCTGATAAATCCTGAAAGGCAAGAAATGAGCATAAAAGATCCTTAAGCGCAAGTGTTAATGTTACTAAAAGAGCCAAAATTTCTAAAAATATTGCGAAAAACAACAATTTTCAGTTTAAGAGTGAATGGTTGTGTATAGAAGGCATTTATTTCATTTTTGGAAAATTTAATTTTTCACATTTTTCCATGAAAAGTGCCAGTACCCCCCCCTTTGGGTTCTAGGTGAAAATCTCACTCGACACAAATCAAACAAAAATGTTCCATGGTGTGTATTATTGTTCATTTTCATCAAATAAACAAAATAAAACCCAGAATAAATCCTGAAAGACATGAAATGAGCATAAAAGATGCTTCAGCGCAAGTGTTAACGTTACTAAAAGAGCCCAAATTTCTAAAAATATTGCGAAAAACAACAATTTCAGTTTTAGAGTGAATGTTTGAGGTGTATAGAAGGCATTTATTTCATTTTTAGAATATTTAATTTTTCACATTTTTCAATGAAAAGTGCCAATCCCCCCCCTTTGGGTTCTAGGTGAAAATCTCACTCAATACAAATCAAACAAAAATGTTTCTGTTGTGTATTGTTGTTCATTTTCATCAAATAAACAAAATAAAACCCAGAATAAATCCTGAAATACAAGAAATGAGCATAAAAGATGCTTCAGCGCAAGTGTTAATGTTACTAAAAGAGCCAAAATTTCTAAAAATATTGGAAAAGAACAATTTTCAGTTTAAGAGTGAATGTTTGAGGTGTGTAGAAGGCATTTATTTAATTTTTAGAATATTTATTTTTTCTCATTTTTCTATGAAAAGTGCCAATACCCCCCCTTTGGGTTCTAGGTGAAAATCTCACTCGAAACAAATCAAACAAAAATGTTTCCATGGTGTGTATTGTTGTTCATTTTCATCAAATAAACAAAATAAAACCCATAATAAATCCTGAAAGACAAGAAATGAGCATAAAAGATGCTTCAGCGCAAGTGTTAATGTTACTTAAAAGGCCAAAATTTCTAAAAATATTGCGAAAAACAACTTTTTTCAGATTTAGAGGAATGTTTGAGGTGTATAGAAGGCATTTATTTCATTTAAGAAAATGTTATTTTTAACATTTTTCCATGAAAAGTAGCAATACCCCCCCCCTTTGGGTTCTAGGTGAAAATCTCACTCGAACAAATCAAACAAAAATGTTTCCATGGTGTGTATTGTTGTTCATTTTCATCAAATAAACAAAATAAAGCCCAGAATAAATCCTGAAAGACAAGAAATGAGCATAAAAGATGCTTCAGCGCAAGTGTTAATGTTACTAAAAGAGCCCAAATTTCTAAAAATATTGCGAAAAACAACAATTTTCAGTTTAAGAGTGAATGTTTGAGGTGTATAGAAGGCATTTATTTCATTTTTAGAAAATTTAATTTTTCACATTTTTCCATGAAAAGTGCCAGTACTCCCCCCTTTGGGTTCTAGGTGAAAATCTCACTCGACACAAATCAAAGAAAAATGTTTCCATGGTGTGTATTCTTGTTCAATTTCATCAAATAAACAAAATAAAACCCAGAATAAACACTGAAAGACAAGAAATGAGCATAAAAGATGCTTCAGCGCAAGTGTTAATGTTACTAAAAGAGCCCCAATTTCTAAAAATATTCAGAAAAACAACAATTTTCAGTTTTAGAGTGAATGTTTGAGGTGTATAGAAGGCTTTTATTTCATTTTAAGAAAATGTTATTTTTCACATTTTTCCATGAAAAGTGCCAATACCCCCTCCTTTGGGTTCTAGATGAAAATCTCACTCGAAACATATCAAACAAAAATGTTTCCATGGTGTGTATTGTTGTTCATTTTCATCAAATAAACAAAATAAAACCCATAATAAATCCTGAAAGACAAGAAATGAGCATAAAAGATGCTTCAGTGCAAGTGTTAATGTTACTAAAAGAGCCAAAACTTCTAAAAATATTGCGAAAAACAACAATTTTCAGTTTTAGAGTGAATGTTTGAGGTGTATAGAAGGCATTTATTTCATTTTTAGAAAATTTAATTTTTCACATTTTTCCATGAAAAGTGCCAATACTCCCCCCTTTGGGTTCTAGGTGAAAATCTCACTCGACACAAATCAAAGAAAAATGTTTCCATGGTGTGTATTCTTGTTCAATTTCATCAAATAAACAAATAAAACCCAGAATAAACCCTGAAAGACAAGAAATGAGCATAAAAGATGCTTCAGCGCAGGTGTTAATGTTACTAAAAGAGCCCAAATTTCTAAAAATATTGCGAAAAACAAAAATTTTCAGATTTAGAGTGAATGTTTGAGGTGTATAGAAGGCATTTATTTCATTTTAAGAAAATGTTATTTTTCACATTTTTCCATGAAAAGTGCTAATACCCCCCCCTTTGGGTTCTAGGTGAAAATCTCACTCGAACAAATCAAACAAAAATGTTTCCATGGTGTTTATTGTTGTTCATTTTCATCAACTAAACAAAATTAAACCCAGAATAAATCCTGAAAGGCAAGAAATGAGCATTAAAGATGCTTCAGCGCAATGTGTTAATGTTACTAAAAGAGCCAAAATTTCTAAAAATATTATGAAAAACAACAATTTTCAGTTTAAGAGTGAATGTTTGAGGTGTATAGAAGGCATTTATTTCATTTTTAGAATATTTATTTTTTCTCATTTTTCCATGAAAAGTGCCAATACCCCCCCCCTTTGGGTTCTTGGTGAAAATCTCACTCGACACAAATCAAACAAAAATGTTTCCATGATGTGTATTGTTGTTCATTTTCATCAAATAAACAAAATAAAACCCATAATAAATCCTGAAAGACAAGAAATGAGCATAAAAGATGCTTCAGCGCAAGTGTTAATGTTACTAAAAGAGCCCAAATTTCTAAAAATATTGCGAAAATCAACAATTTTTAGATTAAGAGTGAATGTTTGAGGTGTATAGAAGGCATTTATTTCATTTTAAGAAAATGTTATTTTTCACATTTTTCCATGAAAAGTGCCAATACCCCCCCCTTTGGGTTCTAGGTGAAAATCTCACTCGACACAAATCAAACAAAAATGTTTCCATGGTGTGTATTGTTGTTCATTTTCATCAAATAAACAAAATAAAACCCAGAATAAATCCTGAAAAACAAGAAATGAGCATAAAAGATGCTTCAGCGCAAGTGTTAATGTTACTAAAAGAGCCAAAATTTCTAAAAGATATTGCGAAAAACAACAATTTTCAGATTTAGAGTGAATGTTTGAGGTGCATAGAAGGCATTTATTTCATTTTTAGAAAAGTTATTTTTCACATTTTTCCATGAAAAGTGCCAATACCCCCCCTTTGGGTTCTAGGTGAAAATCTCACTCGACACAAATCAAAGAAAAATGTTTCCATGGTGAGTATTGTTGTTCATTTTCATCAAATAAACAAAATTAAACCCAGAATAAATCTTGAAAGACAAGAAATGAGCAGAAAAGATGCTTCAGCGGGGTTGTTTATGTTACTAAAAGAGCCAAAATTTCTAAAAATATTGCGAAAAACAAAATTTTCAGTTTTAGAGTGAATGTTTGAGGTGTATAGAAGGCATTTAATTCAATTTTAGAAAATTTAATTTTTTACATTTTTCCATGAAAAGTGCCAATACCCCCCCTTTGGGTTCTAGGTGAAAATCTCACTCGACACAAATCAAACAAAAAGTCTCCATGGTGTGTATTGTTGTTCATTTTCATCAAATAAACAAAATAAAACCCAGAACAAATCCTGAAAGACAAGAAATGAGCATAAAAGATGCTTCAGCGCAAGTGTTAATGTTACTAAAAGAGCCAAAATTTCTAAAAATATTGCGAAAAACAACAATTTTCAGTTTTAGAGTGAATGTTTGAGGTGTATAGAAGGCATTTATTTCATTTTTAGAAAATTTATTTTTTCTCATTTTTCCATGAAAAGTGCCAATATCCCCCTTTGGGTTCTAGGTTAAAATCTCACTCGAACAAATCAAACGGAAATGTTTCCATGGTGTGCATTGTTGTTCATTTTCATCAACTAAACAAAATTAAACCCAGAATAAATCCTGAAAGGCAAGAAATGAGCATAAAAGATCCTTAAGCGAAAGTGTTAATGTTACTAAAAGAGCCCAAATTTCTAAAAATATTGCGAAAAACAACAATTTTCAGTTTAAGAGTGAATGTTTGAGGTGTATAGAAGGCATTTATTTCATTTTTAGAAAATTTAATTTTTCACATTTTTCCATGAAAAGTGCCAAAACCCCCCCCTTTGGGATCTAGGTGAAAATCTCACTCGAACAAATCAAACAAAAATGTTTCCATGGTGTGTATTGTTGTTCATTTTCATCAATAAACAAAATAAAACCCAGAATAAATCCTGAAAGACAAGAAATGAGCATAAAAGATGCTTCAGCGCAAGTGTTAATTTTACTAAAAGAGTCAAAATTTCTAAAAAATATTGCGAAAAACAACAATTTTCAGATTTAGAGTGAATGTTTGAGGTGTATAGAAGGCATTTATTTCATTTTTAGAAATTTATTTTTTCTCAATTTTCCATGAAAAGTGCCAATACCCTTTGGGTTCTAGGTGAAAATCTCACTCGAACAAATCAAACAAAAATGTTTCCATGGTGTGTATTGTTGTTCATTTTCATCAACTAAACAAAATTAAACCCAGAATAAATCCTGAAAGGCAAGAAATGAGCATAAAAGATCCTTAAGCGAAAGTGTTAATGTTACTAAAAGAGCCCAAATTTCTAAAAATATTGCGAAAAACAACAATTTTCAGTTTAAGAGTGAATGTTTGAGGTGTATAGAAGGCCTTTATTTCATTTTTAGAAAATTTATTTTTTCTCATTTTTCCATGAAAAGTGCCAATATCCCCCTTTGGGTTCTAGGTTAAAATCTCACTCGACACAAATCAAACAAAAATGTTTCCATGGTGTGTATTGTTGTTCATTTTCATCAAATAAACAAAATAAAACCCAGAATAAATCCTGAAAGACAAGAAATGAGCATAAAAGATGCTTCAGCGCAAGTGTTAATGTTACTAAAAGAGCCCAAATTTCTAAAAATATTGCGAAAATCAACAATTTTTAGATTAAGAGTGAATGTTTGAGGTGTATAGAAGGCATTTATTTCATTTTAAGAAAATGTTATTTTTCACATTTTTCCATGAAAAGTGCCAATACCCCCCCCTTTGGGTTCTAGGTGAAAATCTCACTCGACACAAATCAAACAAAAATGATTCCATGGTGTGTATTGTTGTTCATTTTCATCAAATAAACAAAATAAAACCCAGAATAAATCCTGAAAAACAAGAAATGAGCATAAAAGATGCTTCAGCGCAAGTGTTAATGTTACTAAAAGAGCCAAAATTTCTAAAAGATATTGCGAAAAAACAACAATTTTCAGATTTAGAGTGAATGTTTGAGGTGCATAGAAGGCATTTATTTCATTTTTAGAAAGTTATTTTTCACATTTTTCCATGAAAAGTGCCAATACCCCCCCTTTGGGTTCTAGGTGAAAATCTCACTCGACACAAATCAAAGAAAAATGTTTCCATGGTGAGTATTGTTGTTCATTTTCATCAAATAAACAAAATTAAACCCAGAATAAATCTTGAAAGACAAGAAATGAGCATAAAAGATGCTTCAGCGGGGTTGTTTATGTTACTAAAAGAGCCAAAATTTCTAAAAATATTGCGAAAAACAAAAATTTTCAGTTTTAGAGTGAATGTTTGAGGTGTATAGAAGGCATTTAATTCATTTTTAGAAATTTAATTTTTCACATTTTTCCATTAAAGTGCCAATACCCCCCTTTGGTTCTAGGTGAAAATCTCACTCGACACAAATCAAACAAAAAGTCTCCATGGTGTGTATTGTTGTTCATTTTCATCAAATAAACAAAATAAAACCCAGAACAAATCCTGAAAGACAAGAAATGAGCATAAAAGATGCTTCAGCGCAAGTGTTAATGTTACTAAAAGAGCCAAAATTTCTAAAAATATTGCGAAAAACAACAATTTTCAGTTTTAGAGTGAATGTTTGAGGTGTATAGAAGGCATTTATTTCATTTTTAGAAAATTTATTTTTTCCATTTTTCCATGAAAAGTGCCAATATCCCCCTTTGGGTTCTAGGTTAAAATCTCACTCGAACAAATCAAACGGAAATGTTTCCATGGTGTGTATTGTTGTTCATTTTCATCAACTAAACAAAATTAAACCCAGAATAAATCCTGAAAGGCAAGAAATGAGCATAAAAGATCCTTAAGCGAAAGTGTTAATGTTACTAAAAGAGCCCAAATTTCTAAAAATATTGCGAAAAACAACAATTTTCAGTTTAAGAGTGAATGTTTGAGTTGTATAGAAGGCATTTATTTCATTTTTAGAAAATTTAATTTTTCACATTTTTCCATGAAAAGTGCCAATACCCCCCCCTTTGGGATCTAGGTGAAAATCTCACTCGAACAAATCAAACAAAAATGTTTCCATGGTGTGTATTGTTGTTCATTTTCATCAAATAAACAAAATAAAACCCAGAATAAATCCTAAAAGACAAGAAATGAGCATAAAAGTTGCTTCAGCGCAAGTGTTAATTTTACTAAAAGAGTCAAAATTTCTAAAAATATTGCGAAAAACAACAATTTTCAGATTTAGAGTGAATGTTTGAGGTGTATAGAAGGCATTTATTTCATTTTTAGAAAATTTAATTTTTCACATTTTTCCATGAAAAGTGCCAATACCCCCCCCTTTGGGATCTAGGTGAAAATCTCACTCGAACAAATCAAACAAAAATGTTTCCATGGTGTGTATTGTTGTTAATTTTCATCAACTAAACAAAATTAAACCCAGAATAAATCCTGAAAGGCAAGAAATGAGCATAAAAGATCCTTAAGCGAAAGTGTTAATGTTACTAAAAGAGCCCAAATTTCTAAAAATATTGCGAAAAACAACAATTTTCAGTTTAAGAGTGAATGTTTGAGTTGTATAGAAGGCATTTATTTCATTTTTAGAAAATTTATTTTTTCTCATTTTTCCATGAAAAGTGCCAATATCCCCCTTTGGGTTCTAGGTGAAAATCTCGCTCGACACAAATCAAACAAAAATGTTTCCATGGTGTGTATTGTTGTTCATTTTTATCAAATAAACAAAATAAAACCCAGAATAAATCCTGAAATACAAGAAATGAGCATAAAAGATACTTCAGCGCAAGTGTTAATGCTACTAAAAGAGCCCAAATTTCTAAAAAATATTGCGAAAAACAACAATTTTCAGTTTTAGAGTGAATGTTTGAGGTGTATAGAAGGCATTTATTTCATTTTTAGAAAATTTAATTTTTCACATTTTTCCATGAAATGTGCCAATACTCCCCCCTTTGGGTTCTAGGTGAAAATCTCACTCGACACATATCAAACAAAAATTTTTCCATGGTGTGTATTGTTGTTCATTTTCATCAAATAAACAAAATAAAACCCATAATAAATCCTGAAAGACAAGAAATGAGCATAAAAGATGCTTCAGCGCAAGTGTTAATGTTACTAAAAGAGCCCCAATTTCTAAAAATATTCAGAAAAACAACAATTTCAGATTTAGAGTGAATGTTTGAGGTGTATAGAAGGCATTTATTTCATTTTTAGAAAATTTAATTTTTCACATTTTTCCATGAAAAGTGCCAATACCCCCCCCTTTGGGTTCTAGGTGAAAATCTCACTCGAACAAATCAAAGAAAAATGTTTCCATGGTGTGTATTGTTGTTCATTTTCATCACATAAACAAAATAAAACCCAGAATAAATCCTGAAAGACAAGAAATGAGCATAAAAGATGCTTCAGCGCAAGTGTTAATGTTACTAAAAGAGCCAAAATTTCTAAAAAATATTGCGAAAAACAACAATTTTCAGTTTAAGAGTAAATGTTTGAGGTGTATAGAAGGCATTTATTTCATTTTTAGAAAATTTAATTTTTCACATTTTTCCATGAAAAGTGCCAATACTCCCCCCTTTGGGTTCTAGGTGAAAATCTCACTCGACACAAATCATAGAAAAATGTTTCCATGGTGTGTATTCTTGTTCAATTTCATCAAATAAACAAAATAAAACCCAGAATAAACCCTGAAAGACAAGAAATGAGCATAAAAGATGCTTCAGCGCATGTGTTAATGTTACTAAAAGAGCCCCAATTTCTAAAAATATTCAGAAAAACAACAATTTTCAGATTTAGAGTGAATGTTTGAGGTGTATAGAAGGCTTTTATTTCATTTTAAGAAAATGTTATTTTTCACATTTTTCCATGAAAAGTGCCAATACCCCCTCCTTTGGGTTCTAGATGAAAATCTCACTCGAAACATATCAAACAAAAATGTTTCCATGGTGTGTATTGTTGTTCATTTTCATCAAATAAACAAAATAAAACCCAGAATAAATCCTGAAAGACAAGAAATGAGCATAAAAGATGCCTCAGCGCAAGTGTTAATGTTACTAAAAGAGCCAAAATTTCTAAAAATATTGGGGAAAACAACAATTTTCAGTTTTAGAGTGAATGTTTGAGGTGTATAGAAAGCATTTATTCCAATTTTAGAATATTTAATTTTTCACATTTTTCCATGAAAAGTGCCATTACCCCTCTTTGGGTTCTAGGTGAAAATCTCGCTCGACACAAATCAAACAAAAATGTTTCCATGGTGTGTATTGTTGTTCATTTTCATCAAATAAACAAAATAAAACCCAGAATAAATCCTGAAATACAAGAAATGAGCATAAAAGATGCTTCAGCGCAAGTGTTAATGTTACTAAAAGAGCCCAAATTTCTAAAAAATATTGCGAAAAACAACAATTTTCAGTTTAAGAGTGAATGTTTGAGGTGTATAGAAGGCATTTATTTCATTTTTAGAAAATTTAATTTTTCACATTTTTCCATGAAAAGTGCCAATACTCCCCCCTTTGGGTTCTAGGTGAAAATCTCACTCGACACATATCAAACAAAAATGTTTCCATGGTGTGTATTGTTGTTCATTTTCATCAAATAAACAAAATAAAACCCATAATAAATCCTGAAAGACAAGAAATGAGCAAAAAAGATGCTTCAGGTCAAGTGTTAATGTTACTTAAAAGGCCAAAATTTCTTAAAATATTGCGAAAAACAACTTTTTTCAGATTAAGAGTGAATGTTTAAGGTGTATAGAAGGCATTTATTTCATTTTAAGAAAATGTTATTTTTACATTTTTCCATGAAAAGTGGCAATACCCCCCCCCCTTTGGGTTCTAGGTGAAAATCTCACTCGACACAAATCAAACAAAAATGTTTCCATGGTGTGTATTGTTGTTCATTTTCGTCAAATAAACAAAATAAAACCCAGAATAAATCCTGAAAGACAAGAAATGAGCATAAAAGATGCTTCAGCGCAAGTGTTAATGTTACTAAAAGAGCCCAAATTTCTAAAAATATTGCGAAAAACAACAATTTTCAGTTTAAGAGTGAATGTTTGAGGTGTATAGAAGGCATTTATTTCATTTTTAGAAAATTTAATTTTTCACATTTTTCCATGAAAAGTGCCAATACTCCCCCCTTTGGGTTCTAGGTGAGAATCTCACTCGACACAAATCAAACAAAAGTGTTTCCATGGTGTGTATTGTTGTTCATTTTCATCAACTAAACAAAATTAAACCAGAATAAATCCTGAAAGGCAAGAAATGAGCATAAAAATCCTTAAGAGCAAGTGTTATTCTTACTATAAGAGCCCAAATTTCTAAAAATATTGGGAAAAACCACTATCTTCTGTTTAAGAGTGAATGTTTGAGGTGCATAGAAGGCATTTATTTCATTTTTAGAAAAGTTATTTTTCACATTTTTCCATGAAAAGTGCCAATACCCCCCCTTTGGGTTCTAGGTGAAAATCTCACTCAACACAAATCAAACAAAAATGTTTCCATGGTGTGTATTGTTGTTCATTTTCATCAAATAAACAAAATAAAACCCATAATAAATCCTGAAAGACAAGAAATGAGCATAAAAGATGCTTCAGTGCAAGTGTTAATGTTACTAAAAGAGCCAAAATTTCTAAAACTATTGCGAAAAACAACAATTTTCAGTTTTAGAGTGAATGTTTGAGGTGTATAGAAGGCATTTATTTCATTTTTAGAAAATTTAATTTTTTCACATTTTTCCATGAAAAGTGCCAATACTCCCCCCTTTGGGTTCTAAGTGAAAATCTCACTCGACACAAATCAAAGAAAAATGTTTCCATGGTGTGTATTCTTGTTCAATTTCATCAAATAAACAAAATAAAACCCAGAATAAACCCTGAAAGACAAGAAATGAGCATAAAAGATGCTTCAGCGCAGGTGTTAATGTTACTAAAAGAGCCCAAATTTCTAAAATATTGCGAAAAACAAAAATTTTCAGATTTAGAGTGAATGTTCGAGGTGTATAGAAGGCATTTATTTCATTTTTAGATATTTATTTTTTCTCATTTTTCCATGAAAAGTGCCAATACCCCCCCTTTGGGTTCTAGGTGAAAATCTCACTCGAAACAAATCAAACACAATGTTTCCATGATGTGTATTGTTGTTCATTTTCATCAAATAAACAAAATAAATCCCAGAATAAATACTGAAATACAAGCAATGAGCATAAAAGATGCTTCAGCGCAATTGTTAATGTTACTAAAAGAGCCCAAATTTCTAAAACTATTGCGAAAAACAACAATTTTCAGTTTTAGAGTGAATGTTTGAGGTGTATAGAAGGCATTTATTTCATTTTTAGAAAATTTAATTTTTCACATTTCTCCATGAAAAGTGCCAATACCCCCCCCCCTTTGGGTTCTAGGTGAAAATCTCACTCGAACAAATCAAACAAAAATGTTTCCATGGTGTGTATTGTTGTTCCTTTTCATCAAATAAACAAAATAAAACCCAGAATAAATCCTGAAAGACAAGAAATGAGCATAAAAGATGCTTCAGCGCAAGTGTTAATGTTACTAAAAGAGCCAAAATTTCTAAAAAATATTGCGAAAAACAACAATTTTCAGATTTAGAGTAAATGTTTGAGGTGTATAGAAGGCATTTATTTCATTTTTAGAAAATGTTTTTTTTTCACATTTTTCCATGAAAAGTGCCAATACCCCCCTTTGGGTTCTAGGTGAAAATCTCACTGGACACAAAACAAACAAAAATGTTTCCATGATGTGTATTGTTGTTCATTTTCATCAAATAAACAAAATAAAACCCATAATAAATCCTGAAAGACAAGAAATGAGCATAAAAGGTGCTTCAGCGCAAGTGTTAATGTTACTAAAAGAGCCAAAATTTCTAAAAATATTGCGAAAAACAACAATTTTCAGTTTTAGAGTGAATGTTTGAGGTGTATAGAAGGCATTTATTTCATTTTTAGAAAATTTAATTTTTCACATTTTTCCATGAAAAGTGCCAATTCCCCCCCCTTTGGGTTCTAGGTGAAAATCTCACTCGACACAAATCAAACAAAAATGTTTCCATGATGTGTATTGTTGTTCATTTTCATCAAATAAACAAAATAAATCCCAGAATAAATACTGAAATACAAGCAATGAGCATAAAAGATGCTTCAGCGCAATTGTAAATGTTACCAAAAGAGCCCAAATTTCTAAAACGATTGCGAAAAACAACAATTTTCAGTTTTAGAGTGAATGTTTGAGGTGTATAGAAGGCATTTATTTCATTTTAAGAAAATTTAATTTTTCACATTTTTCCATGAAAAGTGCCAATACCCCCCCCCTTTGGGATCAAGGTGAAAATCTCACTCGAACAAATCAAACAAAAATGTTTCCATGGTGTTTATTGTTTTACATTTTCATCAAATAAACAAAATAAAACCCAGAATAAATCCTGAAAGACAAGAAATGAGCATTAAAGATGCTTCAGCGCAAGTGTTAATGTTACTAAAAGAGCAAAAATTTCTAAAAAATATTGCGAAAAACAACAATTTTCAGATTTAGAGTGAATGTTTGAGGGTATAGAAGGCATTTATTCCATTTTTAGAAAATTTAATTTTTCACATTTTTCCATGAAAAGTGCCAATACCCCCCCCCCTTTGGGTTCTAGGTGAAAATCTCACTCGAACAAATCAAACAAAAATGTTTCCATGGTGTGTATTGTTGTTCCTTTTCATCAAATAAATAAAATAAAGCCCAGAATAAATCCTGAAATACAAGAAATGAGCATAAAAGATGCTTCAGCGCAAGTGTTAATGTTACTAAAAGAGCCCAAATTTCTAAAAAATATTGCGAAAAACAACAATTTTCAGTTAAAGAGTGAATGTTTGAGGTGTTTAGAAGGCATTTATTTCATTTTTAGAAAATTTAATTTTTCACATTTTTCCATGAAAAGTGCCAATACTCCCCCCTTTGGGTTCTTGGTGAAAATCTCCCTCGACACAAATCAAAGAAAAATGTTTCCATGGTGTGTATTCTTGTTCAATTTCCTCAAATAAACAAAATAAAACCCAGAATAAACCCTGAAAGACAAGAAATGAGCATAAAAGATGCTTCAGCGCAAGTGTTAATGTTACTAAAAGAGCCCCAATTTCTAAAAATATTCAGAAAAACAACAATTTCAGATTTAGAGTGAATGTTTGAGGTGTATAGAAGGCTTTTATTTCATTTTAAGAAAATGTTATTTTTCACATTTTTCCATGAAAAGTGCCAATACCCCCTCCTTTGGGTTCTAGGTGAAAATCTCACTGGACACAAAATAAACAAAAATGTTTCCATGATGTGTATTGTTGTTCATTTTCATCAAATAAACAAAATAAAACCCATAATAAATCCTGAAAGACAAGAAATGAGCATAAAAGATGCTTCAGCGCAAGTGTTAATGTTACTAATAGAGCAAAAATTTCTAAAAAATATTGCGAAAAACAACAATTTTCAGATTTAGAGTGAATGTTTGAGGTGTATAGAAGGCATTTATTTCATTTTTAGAAAATTTAATTTTTCACATTTTTCCATGAAAAGTGCAAATACCCCCCCCTTTGGGTTCTAGGTGAAAATCTCACTCGAACAAATCAAACAAAAATGTTTCCATGGTGTGTATTGTTGTTCATTTTCATCAAATAAACAAAATAAAGCCCAGAAAAAATCCTGAAATTCAAGAAATGAGCATAAAAGATGCTTCAGCGCAATTGTTAATGTTACTAAAAGAGCCCAAATTTCTAAAACTATTGCGAAAAACAACAATTTTCAGTTTATGAGTGAATGTTTAGGTGTATAGAAGGCATTTATTTCATTTTTAGAAAATTTAATTTTTCACATTTTTCCATGAAAAGTGCCAATACCCCCCCCTTTGGGATCAAGGTGAAAATCTCACTCGAACAAATCAAACAAAAATGTTTCCATGGTGTTTATTGTTGTTCATTTTCATCAACTAAAAAAAATTAAACCCAGAATAAATCCTGAAAGGCAAGAAATGAGCATAAAAGATCCTTAAGCGCAAGTGTTAATGTTACTAAAAGAGCCAAAATTTCTAAAAAAATTGCGAAAAACAAAAATTTTCAGTTTTAGAGTGAATGTTTGAGGTGTATAGAAGGCATTTATTTCATTTTTAGAAAATGTTTTTTTTTTTCACATTTTTCCATGAAAAGTGCCAATACCCCCCTTTGGGTTCTAGGTGAAAATCTCACTGGACACAAAATAAACATAAATGTTTCCATGATGTGTACTGTTGTTCATTTTCATCAAATAAACAAAATAAAACCCATAATAAATCCTGAAAGACAAGAAATGAGCATAAAAGATGCTTCAGCGCAAGTGTTAATGTTGCTAAAAGAGCAAAAATTTCTAAAAAATATTGCGAAAAACAACAATTTTCAGATTTAGAGTGAATGTTTGAGGTGTATAGAAGGCATTTATTTCATTTTTAGAAAATTTAATTTTTCACGTTTTTCCATGAAAAGTGCCAATACCCCCCCCTTTGGGTTCTAGGTGAAAATCTCACTCGAACAAATCAAACAAAAATGTTTCCATGGTGTGTATTGTTGTTCATTTTCATCAAATAAACAAAATAAAGCCCAGAATAAATCCTGAAATACAAGAAATGAGCATAAAAGATGCTTCAGCGCAAGTGTTAATGTTACTAAAAGAGCCCAAATTTCTAAAAAATATTGCGAAAAACAACAATTTTCAGTTTAAGAGTGAATGTTTGAGGTGTATAGAAGGCATTTATTTCATTTTTAGAAAATTTAATTTTTCACATTTTTCCATGAAAAGTGCCAATACTCCCCCCTTTGGGTTCTAGGTGAAAATCTCACTCGACACATATCAAACAAAAATGTTTCCATGGTGTGTATTGTTGTTCATTTTCATCAAATAAACAAAATAAAACCCATAATAAATCCTGAAAGACAAGAAATGAGCAAAAAAGATGCTTCAGGTCAAGTGTTAATGTTACTTAAAAGGCCAAAATTTCTTAAAATATTGCGAAAAACAACTTTTTTCAGATTAAGAGTGAATGTTTGAGGTGTATAGAAGGCATTTATTTCATTTTAAGAAAATGTTATTTTTAACATTTTTCCATGAAAAGTGGCAATACCCCCCCCCCTTTGGGTTCTAGGTGAAAATCTCACTCGACACAAATCAAACAAAAATGTTTCCATGGTGTGTATTGTTGTTCATTTTCATCAAATAAATAAAATAAAACCCAGAATAAATCCTGAAAGACAAGAAATGAGCATAAAAGATGCTTCAGCGCAAGTGTTAATGTTACTAAAAGAGCCCAAATTTCTAAAAATATTCAGAAAAACAACAATTTCAGATTTAGAGTGAATGTTTGAGGTGTATAGAAGGCTTTTATTTCATTTTAAGAAAATGTTATTTTTCACATTTTTCCATGAAAAGTGCCAATACCCCCTCCTTTGGGTTCTAGGTGAAAATCTCACTGGACACAAAATAAACAAAAATGTTTCCATGATGTGTATTGTTGTTCATTTTCATCAAATAAACAAAATAAAACCCATAATAAATCCTGAAAGACAAGAAATGAGCATAAAAGATGCTTCAGCGCATTATTAATGTTACTAATAGAGCAAAAATTTCTAAAAAATATTGCGAAAAAACAACAATTTTCAGATTTAGAGTGAATGTTTGAGGTGTATAGAAGGCATTTATTTCATTTTTAGAAAAGTTATTTTTCACATTTTTCCATGAAAAGTGCCAATACCCCCCCTTTGGGTTCTAGGTGAAAATGTCACTCGACACAAATCAAACAAAAATGTTTCCATGGTGTGTATTGTTGTTCATTTTCATCAAATAAATAAAATAAAACCCAGAATAAATCCTGAAAGACAAGAAATGAGCATAAAAGATGCTTCAGCGCAAGTGTTAATGTTACTATAAGAGCCCAAATTTCTAAAAATATTGGGAAAAACCACTATCTTCTGTTTAAGAGTGAATGTTTGAGGTGCATAGAAGGCATTTATTTCATTTTTAGAAAAGTTATTTTTCACATTTTTCCATGAAAAGTGCCAATACCCCCCCTTTGGGTTCTAGGTGAAAATCTCACTCAACACAAATCAAACAAAAATGTTTCCATGGTGTGTATTGTTGTTCATTTTCATCAAATAAACAAAATAAAACCCATAATAAATCCTGAAAGACAAGAAATGAGCATAAAAGATGCTTCAGTGCAAGTGTTAATGTTACTAAAAGAGCCAAAATTTCTAAAACTATTGCGAAAAACAACAATTTTCAGTTTTAGAGTGAATGTTTGAGGTGTATAGAAGGCATTTATTTCATTTTTAGAAAATTTAATTTTTCACATTTTTCCATGAAAAGTGCCAATACTCCCCCCTTTGGGTTCTAAGTGAAAATCTCACTCGACACAAATCAAAGAAAAATGTTTCCATGGTGTGTATTCTTGTTCAATTTCATCAAATAAACAAAATAAAACCCAGAATAAATCCTGAAAGACAAGAAATGAGCATAAAAGGTGCTTCAGCGCAAGTGTTAATGTTACTAAAAGAGCCAAAATTTCTAAAAATATTGCGAAAAACAACAATTTTCAGTTTTAGAGTGAATGTTTGAGGTGTATAGAAGGCATTTATTTCATTTTTAGAAAATTTAATTTTTCACATTTTTCCATGAAAAGTGCCAATTCCCCCCCCTTTGGGTTCTAGGTGAAAATCTCACTCGACACAAATCAAACAAAAATGTTTCCATGATGTGTATTGTTGTTCATTTTCATCAAATAAACAAAATAAATCCCAGAATAAATACTGAAATACAAGCAATGAGCATAAAAGATGCTTCAGCGCAATTGTTAATGTTACCAAAAGAGCCCAAATTTCTAAAACGATTGCGAAAAACAACAATTTTCAGTTTTAGAGTGAATGTTTGAGGTGTATAGAAGGCATTTATTTCATTTTAAGAAAATTTAATTTTTCACATTTTTCCATGAAAAGTGCCAATACCCCCCCCTTTGGGATCAAGGTGAAAATCTCACTCGAACAAATCAAACAAAAATGTTTCCATGGTGTTTATTGTTTTACATTTTCATCAAATAAACAAAATAAAACCCAGAATAAATCCTGAAAGACAAGAAATGAGCATTAAAGATGCTTCAGCGCAAGTGTTAATGTTACTAAAAGAGCAAAAATTTCTAAAAAATATTGCGAAAAACAACAATTTTCAGATTTAGAGTGAATGTTTGAGGGTATAGAAGGCATTTATTTCATTTTTAGAAAATTTAATTTTTCACATTTTTCCATGAAAAGTGCCAATACCCCCCCCCCCTTTGGGTTCTAGGTGAAAATCTCACTCGAACAAATCAAACAAAAATGTTTCCATGGTGTGTATTGTTGTTCATTTTCATCAAATAAATAAAATAAAGCCCAGAATAAATCCTGAAATACAAGAAATGAGCATAAAAGATGCTTCAGCGCAAGTGTTAATGTTACTAAAAGAGCCCAAATTTCTAAAAAATATTGCGAAAAACAACAATTTTCAGTTAAAGAGTGAATGTTTGAGGTGTTTAGAAGGCATTTATTTCATTTTTAGAAAATTTAATTTTTCACATTTTTCCATGAAAAGTGCCAATACTCCCCCCTTTGGGTTCTTGGTGAAAATCTCCCTCGACACAAATCAAAGAAAAATGTTTCCATGGTGTGTATTCTTGTTCAATTTCCTCAAATAAACAAAATAAAACCCAGAATAAACCCTGAAAGACAAGAAATGAGCATAAAAGATGCTTCAGCGCAAGTGTTAATGTTACTAAAAGAGCCCCAATTTCTAAAAATATTCAGAAAAACAACAATTTCAGATTTAGAGTGAATGTTTGAGGTGTATAGAAGGCTTTTATTTCATTTTAAGAAAATGTTATTTTTCACATTTTTCCATGAAAAGTGCCAATACCCCCTCCTTTGGGTTCTAGGTGAAAATCTCACTGGACACAAAATAAACAAAAATGTTTCCATGATGTGTATTGTTGTTCATTTTCATCAAATAAACAAAATAAAACCCATAATAAATCCTGAAAGACAAGAAATGAGCATAAAAGATGCTTCAGCGCATTATTAATGTTACTAATAGAGCAAAAATTTCTAAAAAATATTGCGAAAAACAACAATTTTCAGATTTAGAGTGAATGTTTGAGGTGTATAGAAGGCATTTATTTCATTTTTAGAAAATTTAATTTTTCACATTTTTCCATGAAAAGTGCAAATACCCCCCCCTTTGGGTTCTAGGTGAAAATCTCACTCGAACAAATCAAACAAAAATGTTTCCATGGTGTGTATTGTTGTTCATTTTCATCAAATAAACAAAATAAAACCCAGAATAAATCCTGAAAGACAAGAAATGAGCATAAAAGATGCTTCAGCGCATTATTAATGTTACTAATAGAGCAAAAATTTCTAAAAAATATTGCGAAAAACAACAATTTTCAGATTTAGAGTGAATGTTTGAGGTGTATAGAAGGCATTTATTTCATTTTTAGAAAATTTAATTTTTCACATTTTTCCATGAAAAGTGCCAATACTCCCCCCTTTGGGTTCTAGGTGAAAATCTCACTCGACACAAATCAAACAAAAGTGTTTCCATGGTGTGTATTGTTGTTCATTTTCATCAACTAAACAAAATTAAACCCAGAATAAATCCTGAAAGGCAAGAAATGAGCATAAAAATCCTTAAGAGCAAGTGTTATTCTTACTATAAGAGCCCAAATTTCTAAAAATATTGGGAAAAACCACTATCTTCTGTTTAAGAGTGAATGTTTGAGGTGCATAGAAGGCATTTATTTCATTTTTAGAAAAGTTATTTTTCACATTTTTCCATGAAAAGTGCCAATACCCCCCCTTTGGGTTCTAGGTGAAAATCTCACTCAACACAAATCAAACAAAAATGTTTCCATGGTGTGTATTGTTGTTCATTTTCATCAAATAAACAAAATAAAACCCATAATAAATCCTGAAAGACAAGAAATGAGCATAAAAGATGCTTCAGTGCAAGTGTTAATGTTACTAAAAGAGCCAAAATTTCTAAAACTATTGCGAAAAACAACAATTTTCAGTTTTAGAGTGAATGTTTGAGGTGTATAGAAGGCATTTATTTCATTTTTAGAAAATTTAATTTTTCACATTTTTCCATGAAAAGTGCCAATTCCCCCCCCTTTGGGTTCTAGGTGAAAATCTCACTCGACACAAATCAAACAAAAATGTTTCCATGATGTGTATTGTTGTTCATTTTCATCAAATAAACAAAATAAATCCCAGAATAAATACTGAAATACAAGCAATGAGCATAAAAGATGCTTCAGCGCAATTGTTAATGTTACCAAAAGAGCCCAAATTTCTAAAACGATTGCGAAAAACAACAATTTTCAGTTTTAGAGTGAATGTTTGAGGTGTATAGAAGGCATTTATTTCATTTTAAGAAAATTTAATTTTTCACATTTTTCCATGAAAAGTGCAAATACCCCCCCCTTTGGGATCAAGGTGAAAATCTCACTCGAACAAATCAAACAAAAATGTTTCCATGGTGTTTATTGTTTTACATTTTCATCAAATAAACAAAATAAAACCCAGAATAAATCCTGAAAGACAAGAAATGAGCATTAAAGATGCTTCAGCGCAAGTGTTAATGTTACTAAAAGAGCAAAAATTTCTAAAAAATATTGCGAAAAACAACAATTTTCAGATTTAGAGTGAATGTTTGAGGGTATAGAAGGCATTTATTTCATTTTTAGAAAATTTAATTTTTCACATTTTTCCATGAAAAGTGCCAATACCCCCCCCCCCTTTGGGTTCTAGGTGAAAATCTCACTCGAACAAATCAAACAAAAATGTTTCCATGGTGTGTATTGTTGTTCATTTTCATCAAATAAATAAAATAAAGCCCAGAATAAATCCTGAAATACAAGAAATGAGCATAAAAGATGCTTCAGCGCAAGTGTTAATGTTACTAAAAGAGCCCAAATTTCTAAAAAATATTGCGAAAAACAACAATTTTCAGTTAAAGAGTGAATGTTTGAGGTGTTTAGAAGGCATTTATTTCATTTTTAGAAAATTTAATTTTTCACATTTTTCCATGAAAAGTGCCAATACTCCCCCCTTTGGGTTCTTGGTGAAAATCTCCCTCGACACAAATCAAAGAAAAATGTTTCCATGGTGTGTATTCTTGTTCAATTTCCTCAAATAAACAAAATAAAACCCAGAATAAACCCTGAAAGACAAGAAATGAGCATAAAAGATGCTTCAGCGCAAGTGTTAATGTTACTAAAAGAGCCCCAATTTCTAAAAATATTCAGAAAAACAACAATTTCAGATTTAGAGTGAATGTTTGAGGTGTATAGAAGGCTTTTATTTCATTTTAAGAAAATGTTATTTTTCACATTTTTCCATGAAAAGTGCCAATACCCCCTCCTTTGGGTTCTAGGTGAAAATCTCACTGGACACAAAATAAACAAAAATGTTTCCATGATGTGTATTGTTGTTCATTTTCATCAAATAAACAAAATAAAACCCATAATAAATCCTGAAAGACAAGAAATGAGCATAAAAGATGCTTCAGCGCATTATTAATGTTACTAATAGAGCAAAAATTTCTAAAAAATATTGCGAAAAACAACAATTTTCAGATTTAGAGTGAATGTTTGAGGTGTATAGAAGGCATTTATTTCATTTTTAGAAAATTTAATTTTTCACATTTTTCCATGAAAAGTGCAAATACCCCCCCCTTTGGGTTCTAGGTGAAAATCTCACTCGAACAAATCAAACAAAAATGTTTCCATGGTGTGTATTGTTGTTCATTTTCATCAAATAAACAAAATAAAACCCAGAATAAATCCTGAAAGACAAGAAATGAGCATAAAAGATGCTTCAGCGCATTATTAATGTTACTAATAGAGCAAAAATTTCTAAAAAATATTGCGAAAAACAACAATTTTCAGATTTAGAGTGAATGTTTGAGGTGTATAGAAGGCATTTATTTCATTTTTAGAAAATTTAATTTTTCACATTTTTCCATGAAAAGTGCCAATACTCCCCCCTTTGGGTTCTAGGTGAAAATCTCACTCGACACAAATCAAACAAAAGTGTTTCCATGGTGTGTATTGTTGTTCATTTTCATCAACTAAACAAAATTAAACCCAGAATAAATCCTGAAAGGCAAGAAATGAGCATAAAAATCCTTAAGAGCAAGTGTTATTCTTACTATAAGAGCCCAAATTTCTAAAAATATTGGGAAAAACCACTATCTTCTGTTTAAGAGTGAATGTTTGAGGTGCATAGAAGGCATTTATTTCATTTTTAGAAAAGTTATTTTTCACATTTTTCCATGAAAAGTGCCAATACCCCCCCTTTGGGTTCTAGGTGAAAATCTCACTCAACACAAATCAAACAAAAATGTTTCCATGGTGTGTATTGTTGTTCATTTTCATCAAATAAACAAAATAAAACCCATAATAAATCCTGAAAGACAAGAAATGAGCATAAAAGATGCTTCAGTGCAAGTGTTAATGTTACTAAAAGAGCCAAAATTTCTAAAACTATTGCGAAAAACAACAATTTTCAGTTTTAGAGTGAATGTTTGAGGTGTATAGAAGGCATTTATTTCATTTTTAGAAAATTTAATTTTTCACATTTTTCCATGAAAAGTGCCAATACTCCCCCCTTTGGGTTCTAAGTGAAAATCTCACTCGACACAAATCAAAGAAAAATGTTTCCATGGTGTGTATTCTTGTTCAATTTCATCAAATAAACAAAATAAAACCCAGAATAAACCCTGAAAGACAAGAAATGAGCATAAAAGATGCTTCAGCGCAGGTGTTAATGTTACTAAAAGAGCCCAAATTTCTAAAAATATTGGGAAAAACCACTATCTTCTGTTTAAGAGTGAATGTTTGAGGTGCATAGAAGGCATTTATTTCATTTTTAGAAAAGTTATTTTTCACATTTTTCCATGAAAAGTGCCAATACCCCCCCTTTGGGTTCTAGGTGAAAATCTCACTCAACACAAATCAAACAAAAATGTTTCCATGGTGTGTATTGTTGTTCATTTTCAT
Source organism: Hetaerina americana (assembly GCF_022747635.1). Lineage (NCBI taxonomy): Eukaryota > Metazoa > Arthropoda > Insecta > Odonata > Calopterygidae > Hetaerina > Hetaerina americana. The sequence goes on from NW_027286134.1 coordinate 25,491, forward strand.
CAAATAAACAAAATAAAACCCATAATAAATCCTGAAAGACAAGAAATGAGCATAAAAGATGCTTCAGTGCAAGTGTTAATGTTACTAAAAGAGCCAAAATTTCTAAAACTATTGCGAAAAACAACAATTTTCAGTTTTAGAGTGAATGTTTGAGGTGTATAGAAGGCATTTATTTCATTTTTAGAAAATTTAATTTTTCACATTTTTCCATGAAAAGTGCCAATACTCCCCCCTTTGGGTTCTAAGTGAAAATCTCACTCGACACAAATCAAAGAAAAATGTTTCCATGGTGTGTATTCTTGTTCAATTTCATCAAATAAACAAAATAAAACCCAGAATAAACCCTGAAAGACAAGAAATGAGCATAAAAGATGCTTCAGCGCAGGTGTTAATGTTACTAAAAGAGCCCAAATTTCTAAAAATATTGCGAAAAACAAAAATTTTCGATTTTGAGTGAATGTTCGAGGTGTATAGAAGGCATTTATTTCATTTTTAGAATATTTATTTTTTCTCATTTTTCCATGAAAAGTGCCAATACCCCCCCTTTGGGTTCTAGGTGAAAATCTCACTCGAAACAAATCAAACACAAATGTTTCCATGATGTGTATTGTTGTTCATTTTCATCAAATAAACAAAATAAATCCCAGAATAAATACTGAAATACAAGCAATGAGCATAAAAGATGCTTCAGCGCAATTGTTAATGTTACTAAAAGAGCCCAAATTTCTAAAACTATTGCGAAAAACAACAATTTTCAGTTTTAGAGTGAATGTTTGAGGTGTATAGAAGGCATTTATTTCATTTTAAGAAAATTTAATTTTTCACATTTTTCCATGAAAAGTGCCAATACCCCCCCCTTTGGGATCAAGGTGAAAATCTCACTCGAACAAATCAAACAAAATTGTTTCCATGGTGTTTATTGTTTCACATTTTCATCAAATAAACAAAATAAAACCCAGAATAAATCCTGAAAGACAAGAAATGAGCATTAAAGATGCTTCAGCGCAAGTGTTAATGTTACTAAAAGAGCAAAAATTTCTAAAAAATATTGCGAAAAACAACAATTTTCAGATTTAGAGTGAATGTTTGAGGGTATAGAAGGCATTTATTTCATTTTTAGAAAATTTAATTTTTCACATTTTTCCATGAAAAGTGCCAATACCCCCCCCCCCTTTGGGTTCTAGGTGAAAATCTCACTCGAACAAATCAAACAAAAATGTTTCCATGGTGTGTATTGTTGTTCATTTTCATCAAATAAATAAAATAAAGCCCAGAATAAATCCTGAAATACAAGAAATGAGCATAAAAGATGCTTCAGCGCAAAATTTAATGTTACTAAAAGAGCCCAAATTTCTAAAAAATATTGCGAAAAACAACAATTTTCAGTTTAAGAGTGAATGTTTGAGGTGTTTAGAAGGCATTTATTTCATTTTTAGAAAATTTAATTTTTCACATTTTTCCATGAAAAGTGCCAATACTCCCCCCTTTGGGTTCTTGGTGAAAATCTCCCTCGACACAAATCAAAGAAAAATGTTTCCATGGTGTGTATTCTTGTTCAATTTCCTCAAATAAACAAAATAAAACCCAGAATAAACCCTGAAAGACAAGAAATGAGCATAAAAGATGCTTCAGCGCAAGTGTTAATGTTACTAAAAGAGCCCAAATTTCTAAAAATATTCAGAAAAACAACAATTTCAGATTTAGAGTGAATGTTTGAGGTGTATAGAAGGCTTTTATTTCATTTTAAGAAAATGTTATTTTTCACATTTTTCCATGAAAAGTGCCAATACCCCCTCCTTTGGGTTCTAGGTGAAAATCTCACTGGACACAAAATAAACAAAAATGTTTCCATGATGTGTATTGTTGTTCATTTTCATCAAATAAACAAAATAAAACCCATAATAAATCCTGAAAGACAAGAAATGAGCATAAAAGATGCTTCAGCGCATTATTAATGTTACTAATAGAGCAAAAATTTCTAAAAAATATTGCGAAAAACAACAATTTTCAGATTTAGAGTGAATGTTTGAGGTGTATAGAAGGCATTTATTTCATTTTTAGAAAATTTAATTTTTCACATTTTTCCATGAAAAGTGCAAATACCCCCCCCTTTGGGTTCTAGGTGAAAATCTCACTCGAACAAATCAAACAAAAATGTTTCCATGGTGTGTATTGTTGTTCATTTTCATCAAATAAACAAAATAAAACCCAGAATAAATCCTGAAAGACAAGAAATGAGCATAAAAGATGCTTCAGCGCAAGTGTTAATGTTACTAAAAGAGCCCAAATTTCTAAAAATATTGCGAAAAACAACAATTTTCAGTTTAAGAGTGAATGTTTGAGGTGTATAGAAGGCATTTATTTCATTTTTAGAAAATTTAATTTTTCACATTTTTCCATGAAAAGTGCTAATACTCCCCCCTTTGGGTTCTAGGTGAAAATCTCACTCGACACAAATCAAACAAAAGTGTTTCCATGGTGTGTATTGTTGTTCATTTTCATCAACTAAACAAAATTAAACCCAGAATAAATCCTGAAAGGCAAGAAATGAGCATAAAAATCCTTAAGAGCAAGTGTTATTCTTACTATAAGAGCCCAAATTTCTAAAAATATTGGGAAAAACCACTATCTTCTGTTTAAGAGTGAATGTTTGAGGTGCATAGAAGGCATTTATTTCATTTTTAGAAAAGTTATTTTTCACATTTTTCCATGAAAAGTGCCAATACCCCCCCTTTGGGTTCTAGGTGAAAATCTCACTCAACACAAATCAAACAAAAATGTTTCCATGGTGTGTATTGTTGTTCATTTTCATCAAATAAACAAAATAAAACCCATAATAAATCCTGAAAGACAAGAAATGAGCATAAAAGATGCTTCAGTGCAAGTGTTAATGTTACTAAAAGAGCCAAAATTTCTAAAACTATTGCGAAAAACAACAATTTTCAGTTTTAGAGTGAATGTTTGAGGTGTATAGAAGGCATTTATTTCATTTTTAGAAAATTTAATTTTTCACATTTTTCCATGAAAAGTGCCAATACTCCCCCCTTTGGGTTCTAAGTGAAAATCTCACTCGACACAAATCAAAGAAAAATGTTTCCATGATGTGTATTGTTGTTCATTTTCATCAAATAAACAAAATAAATCCCAGAATAAATACTGAAATACAAGCAATGAGCATAAAAGATGCTTCAGCGCAATTGTTAATGTTACCAAAAGAGCCCAAATTTCTAAAACGATTGCGAAAAACAACAATTTTCAGTTTTAGAGTGAATGTTTGAGGTGTATAGAAGGCATTTATTTCATTTTAAGAAAATTTAATTTTTCACATTTTTCCATGAAAAGTGCCAATACCCCCCCCTTTGGGATCAAGGTGAAAATCTCACTCGAACAAATCAAACAAAAATGTTTCCATGGTGTTTATTGTTTTACATTTTCATCAAATAAACAAAATAAAACCCAGAATAAATCCTGAAAGACAAGAAATGAGCATTAAAGATGCTTCAGCGCAAGCGTTAATGTTACTAAAAGAGCAAAAATTTCTAAAAAATATTGCGAAAAACAACAATTTTCAGATTTAGAGTGAATGTTTGAGGGTATAGAAGGCATTTATTTCATTTTTAGAAAATTTAATTTTTCACATTTTTCCATGAAAAGTGCCAATACCCCCCCCCTTTGGGTTCTAGGTGAAAATCTCACTCGAAAAAATCAAACAAAAATGTTTCCATGGTGTGTATTGTTGTTCATTTTCATCAAATAAATAAAATAAAGCCCAGAATAAATCCTGAAATACAAGAAATGAGCATAAAAGATGCTTCAGCGCAAGTGTTAATGTTACTAAAAGAGCCCAAATTTCTAAAAAATATTGCGAAAAACAACAATTTTCAGTTAAAGAGTGAATGTTTGAGGTGTTTAGAAGGCATTTATTTCATTTTTAGAAAATTTAATTTTTCACATTTTTCCATGAAAAGTGCCAATACTCCCCCCTTTGGGTTCTTGGTGAAAATCTCCCTCGACACAAATCAAAGAAAAATGTTTCCATGGTGTGTATTCTTGTTCAATTTCCTCAAATAAACAAAATAAAACCCAGAATAAACCCTGAAAGACAAGAAATGAGCATAAAAGATGCTTCAGCGCAAGTGTTAATGTTACTAAAAGAGCCCCAATTTCTAAAAATATTCAGAAAAACAACAATTTCAGATTTAGAGTGAATGTTTGAGGTGTATAGAAGGCTTTTATTTCATTTTAAGAAAATGTTATTTTTCACATTTTTCCATGAAAAGTGCCAATACCCCCTCCTTTGGGTTCTAGGTGAAAATCTCACTGGACACAAAATAAACAAAAATGTTTCCATGATGTGTATTGTTGTTCATTTTCATCAAATAAACAAAATAAAACCCATAATAAATCCTGAAAGACAAGAAATGAGCATAAAAGATGCTTCAGCGCAAGTGTTAATGTTACTAATAGAGCAAAAATTTCTAAAAAATATTGCGAAAAAACAACAATTTTCAGATTTAGAGTGAATGTTTGAGGTGTATAGAAGGCATTTATTTCATTTTTAGAAAATTTAATTTTTCACATTTTTCCATGAAAAGTGCAAATACCCCCCCCTTTGGGTTCTAGGTGAAAATCTCACTCGAACAAATCAAACAAAAATGTTTCCATGGTGTGTATTGTTGTTCATTTTCATCAAATAAACAAAATAAAGCCCAGAATAAATCCTGAAATACAAGAAATGAGCATAAAAGATGCTTAAGCGCAATTGTTAATGTTACTAAAAGAGCCCAAATTTCTAAAACTATTGTGAAAAACAACAATTTTCAGTTTATGAGTGAATGTTTAGGTGTATAGAAGGCATTTATTTCATTTTTAGAAAATTTAATTTTTCACATTTTTCCATGAAAAGTGCCAATACCCCCCCCTTTGGGATCAAGGTGAAAATCTCACTCGAACAAATCAAACAAAAATGTTTCCATGGTGTTTATTGTTGTTCATTTTCATCAACTAAAAAAAATTAAACCCAGAATAAATCCTGAAAGGCAAGAAATGAGCATAAAAGATCCTTAAGCGCAAGTGTTAATGTTACTAAAAGAGCCAAAATTTCTAAAAAAATTGCGAAAAACAAAAATTTTCAGTTTTAGAGTGAATGTTTGAGGTGTATAGAAGGCATTTATTTCATTTTTAGAAAATGTTTTTTTTTTCACATTTTTCCATGAAAAGTGCCAATACCCCCCTTTGGGTTCTAGGTGAAAATCTCACTGGACACAAAATAAACAAAAATGTTTCCATGATGTGTACTGTTGTTCATTTTCATCAAATAAACAAAATAAAACCCATAATAAATCCTGAAAGACAAGAAATGAGCATAAAAGATGCTTCAGCGCAAGTGTTAATGTTGCTAAAAGAGCAAAAATTTCTAAAAAATATTGCGAAAAACAACAATTTTCAGATTTAGAGTGAATGTTTGAGGTGTATAGAAGGCATTTATTTCATTTTTAGAAAATTTAATTTTTCACATTTTTCCATGAAAAGTGCCAATACCCCCCCCTTTGGGTTCTAGGTGAAAATCTCACTCGAACAAATCAAACAAAAATGTTTCCATGGTGTGTATTGTTGTTCATTTTCATCAAATAAACAAAATAAAGCCCAGAATAAATCCTGAAATACAAGAAATGAGCATAAAAGATGCTTCAGCGCAATTGTTAATTTTACTAAAAGAGCCCAAATTTCTAAAACTATTGCGAAAAACAACAATTTTCAGTTTAAGAGTGAATGTTTGAGGTGTATAGAAGGCATTTATTTCATTTTTAGAAAATTGAATTTTTCACATTTTTCCATGAAAAGTGCCAATACCCCCCCCCTTTGGGATCAAGGTGAAAATCTCACTCGAACAAATCAAACAAAAATGTTTCCATGGTGTTTATTGTTGTTCATTTTCATCAACTAAAAAAAATTAAACCCAGAATAAATCCTGAAAGGCAAGAAATGAGCATAAAAGATCCTTAAGCGCAAGTGTTAATGTTACTAAAAGAGCCAAAATTTCTAAAAATATTATGAAAAAAAAAAATTTTCAGTTTAAGAGTGAATGTTTGAGGTGTATAGAAGGCATTTATTTCATTTTTAGAAAATTTAATTTCTTACATTTTTCCATTAAAAGTGCCAATACCCCCCCTTTGGGTTCTAGGTGAAAATCTCCCTCGACAAATATCAAACAAAAATGTTTCCATGGTGTGTATAGTTGTTCATTTTCATCAAATAAACAAAATAAAACCCAGAATAAATACTGAAACAAGAAATGAGCATTAAAGATGCTTCAGCGCAAGTGTAAATGTTACTAAAAGATCCCAAATTTCTAAAAATATTGCGAAAAACAACAATCTTCTGTTTTACAGTGAATGTTTGAGGTGTATAGAAGGCATTTATTTCATTTTTAGAAAATTTATTTTTTCTCATTTTTCAATGAAAAGTTCCAATACCCCCCTTTGGGTTCTAGGTGAAAATCTCTCCCAATACAAATCAAACAAAAATGTTTCCATGGAGTGTATTGTTGCTCATTTTCATCGAAATAAAGAAAGTAAAACCCAGATTAAATCCCGAAAGATAAGAAATTAGCATTAAAAGATGCTTCAGCTCAAGTGTTTAGGTTACTAAAAGAGCCCAAATTTCTGAAAATATTACGAAAAACAACAATCATCTGTTTTAAAGTGAATGATTGAGGTGCATCGAAGGCATTTATTGCATTTTTGGAAAATGTTATTTTCCACATTTTTCCATGAAAATTGCCAATACCCCCCCTTTGGGTTCTAGGTGAAAATCTTTCTCGACACAAATCAAACAAAAATGTTTCCATGGTTTGTATTGTTGTTCATTTTCATCAAATAAACAAAATAAAACCCACAATAAATACTGAAAGACAAGAAACGAGCATAAAAGATGCTTCAGCGCAAGTGTTAATGTTACTAAAAGTGCCCAAATTTCTAAAAATATTGCGAAAAACAACAATTTTCAGATTTAGAGTGAATGTTTGAGGTGTATAGAAGGCATTAATTTCATTTTTAGAAAATTTAATTTTTCACATTTTTCCATGAAAAGTGCCAATACCCCCCCTTTGGGTTCTAGGTGAAAATCTCACTCGACACAAATCAAACAAAAATGTTTCCATGATGTGTATTGTTGTTCATTTTCATCAAATAAACAAAATAAATCCCAGAATAAATACTGAAATACAAGCAATGAGCATAAAAGATGCTTCAGCGCAATTGTTAATGTTACTAAAAGAGCCCAAATTTCTAAAACTATTCCGAAAAACAACAATTTTCAGTTTTAGAGTGAATGTTTGAGGTGTATAGAAGGCATTTATTTCATTTTTAGAAAATTTAATTTTTCACATTTTTCCATGAAAAGTGCCAATACCCCCCCCTTTGGGATCTAGGTGAAAATCTCACTCGAACAAATCAAACAAAAATGTTTCCATGGTGTTTTTTGTTGTTCATTTTCATCAACTAAACAAAATTAAACCCAGAATAAATCCTGAAAGGCAAGAAATGAGCATAAAAGATGCTTCAGCGCAAGTGTTAATGTTACCAAAAGAGCCAAAATTTCTAAAAATATTCCGAAAAACAACAATTTTCAGTTTAAGAGTGAATGTTTGAGGTGTATAGAAGGCATTTATTTCATTTTTAGAAAATTTTATTTCTTACATTTTTCCATTAAAAGTGCCAATACCCCCCCCTTTGGGTTCTAGGTGAAAATCTCTCCCAATACAAATCAAACAAAAATGTTTCCATGGAGTGTATTGTTGTTCATTTTCATCAAATAAACAAAATAAAACCCAGAATAAATACTGAAACAAGAAATGAGCATAAAAGATGCTTCAGCGCAAGTGTAAATGTTACTAAAAGATCCCAAATTTCTAAAAATATTGCGAAAAACAACAATCTTCTGTTTTAGAGTGAATGCTTGAGGTGTATAGAAGGCATTTATTTCATTTTTAGAAAATTTATTTTTTCTCATTTTTCAATGAAAAGTTCCAATGATAAGTTCCAATTTTTCAATCCAAAGTCCCTTTGGGTTCTAAGTGAAAATCTCTCCCAATACAAATCAAACAAAAATGTTTCCATGGAGTGTATTGTTGCTCATTTTCATCGAAATAAACAAAGTAAAACCCAGATTAAATCCTGAAAGATAAGAAATTAGCATTAAAAGATGCTTCAGCTCAAGTGTTAAGGTTACTAAAAGAGCCCAAATTTCTGAAAATATTACGAAAAACAACAATCATCTGTTTTAAAGTGAATGATTGAGGTGCATAGAAGGCATTTATTGCATTTTTGGAAAATGTTATTTTCCACATTTTTCCATGAAAATTGCCAATACCCCCCCCTTTGGGTTCTAGGTGAAAATCTTTCTCGACACAAATCAAACAAAAATGTTTCCATGGTTTGTATTGTTGTTCATTTTCATCAAATAAACAAAATAAAACCCACAATAAATACTGAAAGACAAGAAACGAGCATAAAAGATGCTTCAGCGCAAGTGTTAATGTTACTAAAAGTGCCCAAATTTCTAAAAATATGCGAAAAACAACAATTTTCAGATTAGAGTGAATGTTTGAGGTGTATAGAAGGCATTTATTTCATTTTTAGAAATTTAATTTTTCACATTTTTCCATGAAAAGTGCCAATACCCCCCCTTTGGGTTCTAGGTGAAAATCTCCATCGACACAAATCAAACAAAAATTTTTCCATGGTGTGTATTGTTGTTCATTTTCATCAAATAAACAAAATAAAACCCACAATAAATACTGAAAGACAAGAACGAGCATAAAAGATGCTTCAGCGCAAGTGTTATTGTTACTAAAAGAGCCAAAATATCTAAAAATATTGCGAAAACAACAATTTTCAGTTTTAGAGTGAATGTTTGAGGTGTATAGAAGGCTTTTATTTCATTTTTAGAATATTTAATTTTTCACATTTTTCCATGAAAAGTGCCAATACCCCCCCCCCTTTGGGTTCTAGGTGAAAATCTCACTCGAACAAATCAAACAAAAATGTTTCCATGGTGTGTATTGTTGTTCATTTTCATCAAATAAATAAAATAAAGCCCAGAATAAATCCTGAAATACAAGAAATGAGCATAAAAGATGCTTCAGCGCAAGTGTTAATGTTACTAAAAGAGCCCAAATTTCTAAAAAATATTGCGAAAAACAACAATTTTCAGATTTATAGTGAATGTTTGAGGTGTTTAGAAGGCATTTATTTCATTTTTAGAAATTTAATTTTTCACATTTTTCCATGAAAAGTGCCAATACTCCCCCCTTTGGGTTCTTGGTGAAAATCTCCCTCGACACAAATCAAAGAAAAATGTTTCCATGGTGTGTATTCTTGTTCAATTTCCTCAAATAAACAAAATAAAACCCAGAATAAAACCCTGAAAGACAAGAAATGAGCATAAAAGATGCTTCAGCGCAAGTGTTAATGTTACTAAAAGAGCCCCAATTTCTAAAAATATTCAGAAAAACAACAATTTCAGATTTAGAGTGAATGTTTGAGGTGTATAGAAGGCTTTTATTTCATTTTAAGAAAATGTTATTTTTCACATTTTTCCATGAAAAGTGCCAATACCCCCTCCTTTGGGTTCTAGGTGAAAATCTCACTGGACACAAAATAAACAAAAATGTTTCCATGATGTGTATGTTGTTCATTTTCATCAAATAAACAAAATAAAACCCATAATAAATCCTGGAAAGACAAGAAATGAGCATAAAAGATGCTTCAGCGCAAGTGTTAATGTTACTAATAGAGCAAAAATTTCTAAAAAATATTGCGAAAAACAACAATTTTCAGATTTAGAGTGAATGTTTGAGGTGTATAGAAGGCATTTATTTCATTTTTAGAAAATTTTAATTTTTCACATTTTTCCATGAAAAGTGCAAATACCCCCCCCTTTGGGTTCTAGGTGAAAATCTCACTCGAACAAATCAAACAAAAATGTTTCCATGGTGTGTATTGTTCTTCATTTTCATCAAATAAACAAAATAAAGCCCAGAATAAATCCTGAAATACAAGAAATGAGCATAAAAGATGCTTCAGCGCAATTGTTAATGTTACTAAAAGAGCCCATTTTTCTAAAACTATTGCGAAAAACAACAATTTTCAGTTTATGAGTGAATGTTTAGGTGTATAGAAGGCATTTATTTCATTTTTAGAAAATTTAATTTTTCACATTTTTCCATGAAAAGTGCCAATACCCCCCCCCTTTGGGATCAAGGTGAAAATCTCACTCGAACAAATCAAACAAAAATGTTTCCATGGTGTTTATTGTTGTTCATTTTCATCAACTAAAAAAATTAAACCCAGAATAAATCCTGAAAGGCAAGAAATGAGCATAAAAGATCCTTAAGCGCAAGTGTTAATGTTACTAAAAGAGCCAAAATTTCTAAAAAAATTGCGAAAAAACAAAAATTTTCAGTTTTAGAGTGAATGTTTGAGGTGTATAGAAGGCATTTATTTCATTTTAGAAAATGTTTTTTTTTTTCACATTTTCCATGAAAAGTGCCAATACCCCCCTTTGGGTTCTAGGTGAAATCTCACTGGACACAAAATAAACAAAAATGTTTCCATGATGTGTACTGTTGTTCATTTTCATCAAATAAACAAAATAAAACCCATAATAAATCCTGAAAGACAAGAAATGAGCATAAAAGATGCTTCAGCGCAAGTGTTAATGTTGCTAAAAGAGCAAAAATTTCTAAAAAATATTGCGAAAAACAACAATTTTCAGATTTAGAGTGAATGTTTGAGGTGTATAGAAGGCATTTATTTCATTTTTAGAAAATTTAATTTTTCACATTTTTCCATGAAAAGTGCCAATACCCCCCCCTTTGGGTTCTAGGTGAAAATCTCACTCGAACAAATCAAACAAAAATGTTTCCATGGTGTGTATTGTTGTTCATTTTCATCAAATAAACAAAATAAAGCCCAGAATAAATCCTGAAATACAAGAAATGAGCATAAAAGATGCTTCAGCGCAATTGTTAATTTTACTAAAAGAGCCCAAATTTCTAAAACTATTGCGAAAAACAACAATTTTCAGTTTAAGAGTGAATGTTTGAGGTGTATAGAAGGCATTTATTTCAATTTTTAGAAAATTGAATTTTTCACATTTTTCCATGAAAAGTGCCAATACCCCCCCCTTTGGGATCAAGGTGAAAATCTCACTCGAACAAATCAAACAAAAATGTTTCCATGGTGTTTATTGTTGTTCATTTTCATCAACTAAAAAAAATTAAACCCAGAATAAATCCTGAAAGGCAAGAAATGAGCATAAAAGATCCTTAAGCGCAAGTGTTAATGTTACTAAAAGAGCCAAAATTTCTAAAAAAATTGCGAAAAACAAAAATTTTCAGTTTTAGAGTGAATGTTTGAGGTGTATAGAAGGCATTTATTTCATTTTTAGAAAATGTTTTTTTTTTCACATTTTTCCATGAAAAGTGCCAATACCCCCTTTGGGTTCTAGGTGAAAATCTCACTGGACACAAAACAAACAAAAATGTTTCCATGATGTGTATTGTTGTTCATTTTCATCAAATAAACAAAATAAAACCCATAATAAATCCTGAAAGACAAGAAATGAGCATAAAAGATGCTTCAGCGCAATTGTTAATGTTACTAAAAGAACCCAAATTTCTAAAACTATTGCGAAAAACAACAATTTTCAGTTTTAGAGTGAATGTTTGAGGTGTATAGAAGGCATTTATTTCATTTTAGAAATTTAATTTTTTACATTTTTCCATTAAAAGTGCCAATACCCCCCCCTTTGGGATCTAGGTGAAAATCTCACTCGAACAAATCAAACAAAAATGTTTCCATGGTGTTTATTGTTGTTCATTTTCATCAACTAAACAAAATTAAACCCAGAATAAATCCTGAAAGGCAAGAAATGAGCATAATAGATGCTTCAGCACAAGTGTTAATGTTACTAAAAGAGCCAAAATTTCTAAAATATTATGAAAAAAAAAAATTTTCAGTTTAAGAGTGAATGTTTGAGGTGTATAGAAGGCATTTATTTCATTTTTAGAAAATTTAATTTCTTACATTTTTCCATTAAAAGTGCCAATACCCCCCCCTTTGGGTTCTAGGTGAAAATCTCCCTCGACAAATATCAAACAAAAATGTTTCCATGGTGTGTATAGTTGTTCATTTTCATCAAATAAACAAAATAAAACCCAGAATAAATACTGAAACAAGAAATGAGCATTAAAGATGCTTCAGCGCAAGTGTAAATGTTACTAAAAGATCCCAAATTTCTAAAAATATTGCGAAAAACAACAATCTTCTGTTTTAGAGTGAATGTTTGAGGTGTATAGAAGGCATTTATTTCATTTTTAGAAAATTATTTTTTCTCATTTTTCAATGAAAAGTTCCAATACCCCCCTTTGGGTTCTAGGTGAAAATCTCTCCCAATACAAATCAAACAAAAATGTTTCCATGGAGTGTATTGTTGCTCATTTTCATCGAAATAAAGAAAGTAAAACCCAGATTAAATCCCGAAAGATAAGAAATTAGCATTAAAAGATGCTTCAGCTCAAGTGTTTAGGTTACTAAAAGAGCCCAAATTTCTGAAAATATTACGAAAAACAACAATCATCTGTTTTAAAGTGAATGATTGAGGTGCATCGAAGGCATTTATTGCATTTTTGGAAAATGTTATTTTCCACATTTTTCCATGAAAAATTGCCAATACCCCCCCTTTGGGTTCTAGGTGAAAATCTTTCTCGACACAAATCAAACAAAATGTTTCCATGGTTTGTATTGTTGTTCATTTTCATCAAATAAACAAAATAAAAACCCACAATAAATACTGAAAGACAAGAAACGAGCATAAAAGATGCTTCAGCGCAAGTGTTAATGTTACTAAAAGTGCCCAAATTTCTAAAATATTGCGAAAAACAACAATTTTCAGATTTAGAGTGAATGTTTGAGGTGTATAGAAGGCATTAATTTCATTTTTAGAAAATTTAATTTTTCACATTTTTCCATGAAAAGTGCCAATACCCCCCCTTTGGGTTCTAGGTGAAAATCTCACTCGACACAAATCAAACAAAAATGTTTCCATGATGTGTATTGTTGTTCATTTTCATCAAATAAACAAAATAAATCCCAGAATAAATACTGAAATACAAGCAATGAGCATAAAAGATGCTTCAGCGCAATTGTTAATGTTACTAAAAGAGCCCAAATTTCTAAAACTATTCCGAAAAACAACAATTTTCAGTTTTAGAGTGAATGTTTGAGGTGTATAGAAGGCATTTATTTCATTTTTAGAAAATTTAATTTTTCACATTTTTCCATGAAAAGTGCCAATACCCCCCCCTTTGGGATCTAGGTGAAAATCTCACTCGAACAAATCAAACAAAAATGTTTCCATGGTGTTTTTTGTTGTTCATTTTCATCAACTAAACAAAATTAAACCCAGAATAAATCCTGAAAGGCAAGAAATGAGCATAAAAGATGCTTCAGCGCAAGTGTTAATGTTACCAAAAGAGCCAAAATTTCTAAAAATATTCCGAAAAACAACAATTTTTCAGTTTAAGAGTGAATGTTTGAGGTGTATAGAAGGCATTTATTTCATTTTTAGAAAATTTTATTTCTTACATTTTTCCATTAAAAGTGCCAATACCCCCCCCTTTGGGTTCTAGGTGAAAATCTCTCCCAATACAAATCAAACAAAAATGTTTCCATGGAGTGTATTGTTGTTCATTTTCATCAAATAAACAAAATAAAACCCAGAATAAATACTGAAACAAGAAATCGAGCATAAAAGATGCTTCAGCGCAAGTGTAAATGTTACTAAAAGATCCCAAATTTCTAAAAATATTGCGAAAAACAACAATCTTCTGTTTTAGAGTGAATGCTTGAGGTGTATAGAAGGCATTTATTTCATTTTTAGAAAATTTATTTTTTCTCATTTTTCAATGAAAAGTTCCAATACCCCCCCTTTGGGTTCTAGGTGAAAATCTCTCCAATACAAATCAAACAAAAATGTTT
>NW_027286135.1:0-39514 GCF_022747635.1 Hetaerina americana
CGGTCACCCATCCAAGTACTATCCGGGCCCGATGCTGCTTAACTTCGGTGATCGGACGAGAACCGGTGTATTCAGCGTGGTATGGCCGTTGGCAATTTCCACCACTCTCGAGTCAACTATTTTAGCAATATCAAGCCCGCAAACACTTGCAACGACGCGACACGACGTCTATTTTCTTGCCCACGGCTTGCATACATCGGGCCGTCCACGACCATACTATATGATGGCGGGAGACGGAGGTAATTTGCCATCTCAAAACGAACTTTGGATAAATGTGGAAGAGATACGGGTTACTACAGCACCAATGCATTGCCCCAAGAGAGCTGGTCGCATCTAGATGAAATGGAATGGTGTCAAAAGGGAACGTACCAATTCAAAATCACGCATGCAATGTCTGGCATTGCAAAATAAATTATTTGAAAAAAATTAAAAACATCAGAGAATGCCTCAAAATACGTTCGTTTCGGAAAAAAAATATTGAAAGCCAACGGCACCCGGTGTTCCCAGGCGGTCACCCATCCAAGTACTATCCGGGCCCGATGCTGCTTAACTTCGGTGATCGGACGAGAACCGGTGTATTCAGCGTGGTATGGCCGTTGGCAATTTCCACCACTCTCGAGTCAACTATTTTAGCAATATCAAGCCCGCAAACACTTGCAACGACGCGACACGACGTCTATTTTCTTGCCCACGGCTTGCATACATCGGGCCGTCCACGACCATACTATATGATGGCGGGAGACGGAGGTAATTTGCCATCTCAAAACGAACTTTGGATAAATGTGGAAGAGATACGGGTTACTACAGCACCAATGCATTGCCCCAAGAGAGCTGGTCGCATCTAGATGAAATGGAATGGTGTCAAAAGGGAACGTACCAATTCAAAATCACGCATGCAATGTCTGGCATTGCAAAATAAATTATTTGAAAAAAATTAAAAACATCAGAGAATGCCTCAAAATACGTTCGTTTCGGAAAAAAAATATTGAAAGCCAACGGCACCCGGTGTTCCCAGGCGGTCACCCATCCAAGTACTATCCGGGCCCGATGCTGCTTAACTTCGGTGATCGGACGAGAACCGGTGTATTCAGCGTGGTATGGCCGTTGGCAATTTCCACCACTCTCGAGTCAACTATTTTAGCAATATCAAGCCCGCAAACACTTGCAACGACGCGACACGACGTCTATTTTCTTGCCCACGGCTTGCATACATCGGGCCGTCCACGACCATACTATATGATGGCGGGAGACGGAGGTAATTTGCCATCTCAAAACGAACTTTGGATAAATGTGGAAGAGATACGGGTTACTACAGCACCAATGCATTGCCCCAAGAGAGCTGGTCGCATCTAGATGAAATGGAATGGTGTCAAAAGGGAACGTACCAATTCAAAATCACGCATGCAATGTCTGGCATTGCAAAATAAATTATTTGAAAAAAATTAAAAACATCAGAGAATGCCTCAAAATACGTTCGTTTCGGAAAAAAAATATTGAAAGCCAACGGCACCCGGTGTTCCCAGGCGGTCACCCATCCAAGTACTATCCGGGCCCGATGCTGCTTAACTTCGGTGATCGGACGAGAACCGGTGTATTCAGCGTGGTATGGCCGTTGGCAATTTCCACCACTCTCGAGTCAACTATTTTAGCAATATCAAGCCCGCAAACACTTGCAACGACGCGACACGACGTCTATTTTCTTGCCCACGGCTTGCATACATCGGGCCGTCCACGACCATACTATATGATGGCGGGAGACGGAGGTAATTTGCCATCTCAAAACGAACTTTGGATAAATGTGGAAGAGATACGGGTTACTACAGCACCAATGCATTGCCCCAAGAGAGCTGGTCGCATCTAGATGAAATGGAATGGTGTCAAAAGGGAACGTACCAATTCAAAATCACGCATGCAATGTCTGGCATTGCAAAATAAATTATTTGAAAAAAATTAAAAACATCAGAGAATGCCTCAAAATACGTTCGTTTCGGAAAAAAAATATTGAAAGCCAACGGCACCCGGTGTTCCCAGGCGGTCACCCATCCAAGTACTATCCGGGCCCGATGCTGCTTAACTTCGGTGATCGGACGAGAACCGGTGTATTCAGCGTGGTATGGCCGTTGGCAATTTCCACCACTCTCGAGTCAACTATTTTAGCAATATCAAGCCCGCAAACACTTGCAACGACGCGACACGACGTCTATTTTCTTGCCCACGGCTTGCATACATCGGGCCGTCCACGACCATACTATATGATGGCGGGAGACGGAGGTAATTTGCCATCTCAAAACGAACTTTGGATAAATGTGGAAGAGATACGGGTTACTACAGCACCAATGCATTGCCCCAAGAGAGCTGGTCGCATCTAGATGAAATGGAATGGTGTCAAAAGGGAACGTACCAATTCAAAATCACGCATGCAATGTCTGGCATTGCAAAATAAATTATTTGAAAAAAATTAAAAACATCAGAGAATGCCTCAAAATACGTTCGTTTCGGAAAAAAAATATTGAAAGCCAACGGCACCCGGTGTTCCCAGGCGGTCACCCATCCAAGTACTATCCGGGCCCGATGCTGCTTAACTTCGGTGATCGGACGAGAACCGGTGTATTCAGCGTGGTATGGCCGTTGGCAATTTCCACCACTCTCGAGTCAACTATTTTAGCAATATCAAGCCCGCAAACACTTGCAACGACGCGACACGACGTCTATTTTCTTGCCCACGGCTTGCATACATCGGGCCGTCCACGACCATACTATATGATGGCGGGAGACGGAGGTAATTTGCCATCTCAAAACGAACTTTGGATAAATGTGGAAGAGATACGGGTTACTACAGCACCAATGCATTGCCCCAAGAGAGCTGGTCGCATCTAGATGAAATGGAATGGTGTCAAAAGGGAACGTACCAATTCAAAATCACGCATGCAATGTCTGGCATTGCAAAATAAATTATTTGAAAAAAATTAAAAACATCAGAGAATGCCTCAAAATACGTTCGTTTCGGAAAAAAAATATTGAAAGCCAACGGCACCCGGTGTTCCCAGGCGGTCACCCATCCAAGTACTATCCGGGCCCGATGCTGCTTAACTTCGGTGATCGGACGAGAACCGGTGTATTCAGCGTGGTATGGCCGTTGGCAATTTCCACCACTCTCGAGTCAACTATTTTAGCAATATCAAGCCCGCAAACACTTGCAACGACGCGACACGACGTCTATTTTCTTGCCCACGGCTTGCATACATCGGGCCGTCCACGACCATACTATATGATGGCGGGAGACGGAGGTAATTTGCCATCTCAAAACGAACTTTGGATAAATGTGGAAGAGATACGGGTTACTACAGCACCAATGCATTGCCCCAAGAGAGCTGGTCGCATCTAGATGAAATGGAATGGTGTCAAAAGGGAACGTACCAATTCAAAATCACGCATGCAATGTCTGGCATTGCAAAATAAATTATTTGAAAAAAATTAAAAACATCAGAGAATGCCTCAAAATACGTTCGTTTCGGAAAAAAAATATTGAAAGCCAACGGCACCCGGTGTTCCCAGGCGGTCACCCATCCAAGTACTATCCGGGCCCGATGCTGCTTAACTTCGGTGATCGGACGAGAACCGGTGTATTCAGCGTGGTATGGCCGTTGGCAATTTCCACCACTCTCGAGTCAACTATTTTAGCAATATCAAGCCCGCAAACACTTGCAACGACGCGACACGACGTCTATTTTCTTGCCCACGGCTTGCATACATCGGGCCGTCCACGACCATACTATATGATGGCGGGAGACGGAGGTAATTTGCCATCTCAAAACGAACTTTGGATAAATGTGGAAGAGATACGGGTTACTACAGCACCAATGCATTGCCCCAAGAGAGCTGGTCGCATCTAGATGAAATGGAATGGTGTCAAAAGGGAACGTACCAATTCAAAATCACGCATGCAATGTCTGGCATTGCAAAATAAATTATTTGAAAAAAATTAAAAACATCAGAGAATGCCTCAAAATACGTTCGTTTCGGAAAAAAAATATTGAAAGCCAACGGCACCCGGTGTTCCCAGGCGGTCACCCATCCAAGTACTATCCGGGCCCGATGCTGCTTAACTTCGGTGATCGGACGAGAACCGGTGTATTCAGCGTGGTATGGCCGTTGGCAATTTCCACCACTCTCGAGTCAACTATTTTAGCAATATCAAGCCCGCAAACACTTGCAACGACGCGACACGACGTCTATTTTCTTGCCCACGGCTTGCATACATCGGGCCGTCCACGACCATACTATATGATGGCGGGAGACGGAGGTAATTTGCCATCTCAAAACGAACTTTGGATAAATGTGGAAGAGATACGGGTTACTACAGCACCAATGCATTGCCCCAAGAGAGCTGGTCGCATCTAGATGAAATGGAATGGTGTCAAAAGGGAACGTACCAATTCAAAATCACGCATGCAATGTCTGGCATTGCAAAATAAATTATTTGAAAAAAATTAAAAACATCAGAGAATGCCTCAAAATACGTTCGTTTCGGAAAAAAAATATTGAAAGCCAACGGCACCCGGCGTTCCCAGGCGGTCACCCATCCAAGTACTATCCGGGCCCGATGCTGCTTAACTTCGGTGATCGGACGAGAACCGGTGTATTCAGCGTGGTATGGCCGTTGGCAATTTCCACCCCACTCTCGAGTCAACTATTTTAGCAATATCAAGCCCGCAAACACTTGCAACGACGCGACACGTCTATTTTCTTGCCCACGGCTTGCATACATCGGGCCGTCCACGACCATACTATATGATGGCGGGAGACGGAGGTAATTTGCCATCTCAAAACGAACTTTGGATAAATGTGGAAGAGATACGGGTTACTACAGCACCAATGCATTGCCCCAAGAGAGCTGGTCGCATCTAGATGAAATGGAATGGTGTCAAAAGGGAACGTACCAATTCAAAATCACGCATGCAATGTCTGGCATTGCAAAATAAATTATTTGAAAAAAATTAAAAACATCAGAGAATGCCTCAAAATACGTTCGTTTCGGAAAAAAAATATTGAAAGCCAACGGCACCCGGTGTTCCCAGGCGGTCACCCATCCAAGTACTATCCGGGCCCGATGCTGCTTAACTTCGGTGATCGGACGAGAACCGGTGTATTCAGCGTGGTATGGCCGTTGGCAATTTCCACCACTCTCGAGTCAACTATTTTAGCAATATCAAGCCCGCAAACACTTGCAACGACGCGACACGACGTCTATTTTCTTGCCCACGGCTTGCATACATCGGGCCGTCCACGACCATACTATATGATGGCGGGAGACGGAGGTAATTTGCCATCTCAAAACGAACTTTGGATAAATGTGGAAGAGATACGGGTTACTACAGCACCAATGCATTGCCCCAAGAGAGCTGGTCGCATCTAGATGAAATGGAATGGTGTCAAAAGGGAACGTACCAATTCAAAATCACGCATGCAATGTCTGGCATTGCAAAATAAATTATTTGAAAAAAATTAAAAACATCAGAGAATGCCTCAAAATACGTTCGTTTCGGAAAAAAAATATTGAAAGCCAACGGCACCCGGCGTTCCCAGGCGGTCACCCATCCAAGTACTATCCGGGCCCGATGCTGCTTAACTTCGGTGATCGGACGAGAACCGGTGTATTCAGCGTGGTATGGCCGTTGGCAATTTCCACCACTCTCGAGTCAACTATTTTAGCAATATCAAGCCCGCAAACACTTGCAACGACGCGACACGACGTCTATTTTCTTGCCCACGGCTTGCATACATCGGGCCGTCCACGACCATACTATATGATGGCGGGAGACGGAGGTAATTTGCCATCTCAAAACGAACTTTGGATAAATGTGGAAGAGATACGGGTTACTACAGCACCAATGCATTGCCCCAAGAGAGCTGGTCGCATCTAGATGAAATGGAATGGTGTCAAAAGGGAACGTACCAATTCAAAATCACGCATGCAATGTCTGGCATTGCAAAATAAATTATTTGAAAAAAATTAAAAACATCAGAGAATGCCTCAAAATACGTTCGTTTCGGAAAAAAAATATTGAAAGCCAACGGCACCCGGTGTTCCCAGGCGGTCACCCATCCAAGTACTATCCGGGCCCGATGCTGCTTAACTTCGGTGATCGGACGAGAACCGGTGTATTCAGCGTGGTATGGCCGTTGGCAATTTCCACCACTCTCGAGTCAACTATTTTAGCAATATCAAGCCCGCAAACCCTTGCAACGACGCGACACGACGTCTATTTTCTTGCCCACGGCTTGCATACATCGGGCCGTCCACGACCATACTATATGATGGCGGGAGACGGAGGTAATTTGCCATCTCAAAACGAACTTTGGATAAATGTGGAAGAGATACGGGTTACTACAGCACCAATGCATTGCCCCAAGAGAGCTGGTCGCATCTAGATGAAATGGAATGGTGTCAAAAGGGAACGTACCAATTCAAAATCACGCATGCAATGTCTGGCATTGCAAAATAAATTATTTGAAAAAAATTAAAAACATCAGAGAATGCCTCAAAATACGTTCGTTTCGGAAAAAAAATATTGAAAGCCAACGGCACCCGGTGTTCCCAGGCGGTCACCCATCCAAGTACTATCCGGGCCCGATGCTGCTTAACTTCGGTGATCGGACGAGAACCGGTGTATTCAGCGTGGTATGGCCGTTGGCAATTTCCACCACTCTCGAGTCAACTATTTTAGCAATATCAAGCCCGCAAACACTTGCAACGACGCGACACGACGTCTATTTTCTTGCCCACGGCTTGCATACATCGGGCCGTCCACGACCATACTATATGATGGCGGGAGACGGAGGTAATTTGCCATCTCAAAACGAACTTTGGATAAATGTGGAAGAGATACGGGTTACTACAGCACCAATGCATTGCCCCAAGAGAGCTGGTCGCATCTAGATGAAATGGAATGGTGTCAAAAGGGAACGTACCAATTCAAAATCACGCATGCAATGTCTGGCATTGCAAAATAAATTATTTGAAAAAAATTAAAAACATCAGAGAATGCCTCAAAATACGTTCGTTTCGGAAAAAAAATATTGAAAGCCAACGGCACCCGGTGTTCCCAGGCGGTCACCCATCCAAGTACTATCCGGGCCCGATGCTGCTTAACTTCGGTGATCGGACGAGAACCGGTGTATTCAGCGTGGTATGGCCGTTGGCAATTTCCACCACTCTCGAGTCAACTATTTTAGCAATATCAAGCCCGCAAACACTTGCAACGACGCGACACGACGTCTATTTTCTTGCCCACGGCTTGCATACATCGGGCCGTCCACGACCATACTATATGATGGCGGGAGACGGAGGTAATTTGCCATCTCAAAACGAACTTTGGATAAATGTGGAAGAGATACGGGTTACTACAGCACCAATGCATTGCCCCAAGAGAGCTGGTCGCATCTAGATGAAATGGAATGGTGTCAAAAGGGAACGTACCAATTCAAAATCACGCATGCAATGTCTGGCATTGCAAAATAAATTATTTGAAAAAAATTAAAAACATCAGAGAATGCCTCAAAATACGTTCGTTTCGGAAAAAAAATATTGAAAGCCAACGGCACCCGGTGTTCCCAGGCGGTCACCCATCCAAGTACTATCCGGGCCCGATGCTGCTTAACTTCGGTGATCGGACGAGAACCGGTGTATTCAGCGTGGTATGGCCGTTGGCAATTTCCACCACTCTCGAGTCAACTATTTTAGCAATATCAAGCCCGCAAACACTTGCAACGACGCGACACGACGTCTATTTTCTTGCCCACGGCTTGCATACATCGGGCCGTCCACGACCATACTATATGATGGCGGGAGACGGAGGTAATTTGCCATCTCAAAACGAACTTTGGATAAATGTGGAAGAGATACGGGTTACTACAGCACCAATGCATTGCCCCAAGAGAGCTGGTCGCATCTAGATGAAATGGAATGGTGTCAAAAGGGAACGTACCAATTCAAAATCACGCATGCAATGTCTGGCATTGCAAAATAAATTATTTGAAAAAAATTAAAAACATCAGAGAATGCCTCAAAATACGTTCGTTTCGGAAAAAAAATATTGAAAGCCAACGGCACCCGGTGTTCCCAGGCGGTCACCCATCCAAGTACTATCCGGGCCCGATGCTGCTTAACTTCGGTGATCGGACGAGAACCGGTGTATTCAGCGTGGTATGGCCGTTGGCAATTTCCACCACTCTCGAGTCAACTATTTTAGCAATATCAAGCCCGCAAACACTTGCAACGACGCGACACGACGTCTATTTTCTTGCCCACGGCTTGCATACATCGGGCCGTCCACGACCATACTATATGATGGCGGGAGACGGAGGTAATTTGCCATCTCAAAACGAACTTTGGATAAATGTGGAAGAGATACGGGTTACTACAGCACCAATGCATTGCCCCAAGAGAGCTGGTCGCATCTAGATGAAATGGAATGGTGTCAAAAGGGAACGTACCAATTCAAAATCACGCATGCAATGTCTGGCATTGCAAAATAAATTATTTGAAAAAAATTAAAAACATCAGAGAATGCCTCAAAATACGTTCGTTTCGGAAAAAAAATATTGAAAGCCAACGGCACCCGGTGTTCCCAGGCGGTCACCCATCCAAGTACTATCCGGGCCCGATGCTGCTTAACTTCGGTGATCGGACGAGAACCGGTGTATTCAGCGTGGTATGGCCGTTGGCAATTTCCACCACTCTCGAGTCAACTATTTTAGCAATATCAAGCCCGCAAACACTTGCAACGACGCGACACGACGTCTATTTTCTTGCCCACGGCTTGCATACATCGGGCCGTCCACGACCATACTATATGATGGCGGGAGACGGAGGTAATTTGCCATCTCAAAACGAACTTTGGATAAATGTGGAAGAGATACGGGTTACTACAGCACCAATGCATTGCCCCAAGAGAGCTGGTCGCATCTAGATGAAATGGAATGGTGTCAAAAGGGAACGTACCAATTCAAAATCACGCATGCAATGTCTGGCATTGCAAAATAAATTATTTGAAAAAAATTAAAAACATCAGAGAATGCCTCAAAATACGTTCGTTTCGGAAAAAAAATATTGAAAGCCAACGGCACCCGGTGTTCCCAGGCGGTCACCCATCCAAGTACTATCCGGGCCCGATGCTGCTTAACTTCGGTGATCGGACGAGAACCGGTGTATTCAGCGTGGTATGGCCGTTGGCAATTTCCACCACTCTCGAGTCAACTATTTTAGCAATATCAAGCCCGCAAACACTTGCAACGACGCGACACGACGTCTATTTTCTTGCCCACGGCTTGCATACATCGGGCCGTCCACGACCATACTATATGATGGCGGGAGACGGAGGTAATTTGCCATCTCAAAACGAACTTTGGATAAATGTGGAAGAGATACGGGTTACTACAGCACCAATGCATTGCCCCAAGAGAGCTGGTCGCATCTAGATGAAATGGAATGGTGTCAAAAGGGAACGTACCAATTCAAAATCACGCATGCAATGTCTGGCATTGCAAAATAAATTATTTGAAAAAAATTAAAAACATCAGAGAATGCCTCAAAATACGTTCGTTTCGGAAAAAAAATATTGAAAGCCAACGGCACCCGGTGTTCCCAGGCGGTCACCCATCCAAGTACTATCCGGGCCCGATGCTGCTTAACTTCGGTGATCGGACGAGAACCGGTGTATTCAGCGTGGTATGGCCGTTGGCAATTTCCACCACTCTCGAGTCAACTATTTTAGCAATATCAAGCCCGCAAACACTTGCAACGACGCGACACGACGTCTATTTTCTTGCCCACGGCTTGCATACATCGGGCCGTCCACGACCATACTATATGATGGCGGGAGACGGAGGTAATTTGCCATCTCAAAACGAACTTTGGATAAATGTGGAAGAGATACGGGTTACTACAGCACCAATGCATTGCCCCAAGAGAGCTGGTCGCATCTAGATGAAATGGAATGGTGTCAAAAGGGAACGTACCAATTCAAAATCACGCATGCAATGTCTGGCATTGCAAAATAAATTATTTGAAAAAAATTAAAAACATCAGAGAATGCCTCAAAATACGTTCGTTTCGGAAAAAAAATATTGAAAGCCAACGGCACCCGGTGTTCCCAGGCGGTCACCCATCCAAGTACTATCCGGGCCCGATGCTGCTTAACTTCGGTGATCGGACGAGAACCGGTGTATTCAGCGTGGTATGGCCGTTGGCAATTTCCACCACTCTCGAGTCAACTATTTTAGCAATATCAAGCCCGCAAACCCTTGCAACGACGCGACACGACGTCTATTTTCTTGCCCACGGCTTGCATACATCGGGCCGTCCACGACCATACTATATGATGGCGGGAGACGGAGGTAATTTGCCATCTCAAAACGAACTTTGGATAAATGTGGAAGAGATACGGGTTACTACAGCACCAATGCATTGCCCCAAGAGAGCTGGTCGCATCTAGATGAAATGGAATGGTGTCAAAAGGGAACGTACCAATTCAAAATCACGCATGCAATGTCTGGCATTGCAAAATAAATTATTTGAAAAAAATTAAAAACATCAGAGAATGCCTCAAAATACGTTCGTTTCGGAAAAAAAATATTGAAAGCCAACGGCACCCGGTGTTCCCAGGCGGTCACCCATCCAAGTACTATCCGGGCCCGATGCTGCTTAACTTCGGTGATCGGACGAGAACCGGTGTATTCAGCGTGGTATGGCCGTTGGCAATTTCCACCACTCTCGAGTCAACTATTTTAGCAATATCAAGCCCGCAAACACTTGCAACGACGCGACACGACGTCTATTTTCTTGCCCACGGCTTGCATACATCGGGCCGTCCACGACCATACTATATGATGGCGGGAGACGGAGGTAATTTGCCATCTCAAAACGAACTTTGGATAAATGTGGAAGAGATACGGGTTACTACAGCACCAATGCATTGCCCCAAGAGAGCTGGTCGCATCTAGATGAAATGGAATGGTGTCAAAAGGGAACGTACCAATTCAAAATCACGCATGCAATGTCTGGCATTGCAAAATAAATTATTTGAAAAAAATTAAAAACATCAGAGAATGCCTCAAAATACGTTCGTTTCGGAAAAAAAATATTGAAAGCCAACGGCACCCGGTGTTCCCAGGCGGTCACCCATCCAAGTACTATCCGGGCCCGATGCTGCTTAACTTCGGTGATCGGACGAGAACCGGTGTATTCAGCGTGGTATGGCCGTTGGCAATTTCCACCACTCTCGAGTCAACTATTTTAGCAATATCAAGCCCGCAAACACTTGCAACGACGCGACACGACGTCTATTTTCTTGCCCACGGCTTGCATACATCGGGCCGTCCACGACCATACTATATGATGGCGGGAGACGGAGGTAATTTGCCATCTCAAAACGAACTTTGGATAAATGTGGAAGAGATACGGGTTACTACAGCACCAATGCATTGCCCCAAGAGAGCTGGTCGCATCTAGATGAAATGGAATGGTGTCAAAAGGGAACGTACCAATTCAAAATCACGCATGCAATGTCTGGCATTGCAAAATAAATTATTTGAAAAAAATTAAAAACATCAGAGAATGCCTCAAAATACGTTCGTTTCGGAAAAAAAATATTGAAAGCCAACGGCACCCGGTGTTCCCAGGCGGTCACCCATCCAAGTACTATCCGGGCCCGATGCTGCTTAACTTCGGTGATCGGACGAGAACCGGTGTATTCAGCGTGGTATGGCCGTTGGCAATTTCCACCACTCTCGAGTCAACTATTTTAGCAATATCAAGCCCGCAAACACTTGCAACGACGCGACACGACGTCTATTTTCTTGCCCACGGCTTGCATACATCGGGCCGTCCACGACCATACTATATGATGGCGGGAGACGGAGGTAATTTGCCATCTCAAAACGAACTTTGGATAAATGTGGAAGAGATACGGGTTACTACAGCACCAATGCATTGCCCCAAGAGAGCTGGTCGCATCTAGATGAAATGGAATGGTGTCAAAAGGGAACGTACCAATTCAAAATCACGCATGCAATGTCTGGCATTGCAAAATAAATTATTTGAAAAAAATTAAAAACATCAGAGAATGCCTCAAAATACGTTCGTTTCGGAAAAAAAATATTGAAAGCCAACGGCACCCGGTGTTCCCAGGCGGTCACCCATCCAAGTACTATCCGGGCCCGATGCTGCTTAACTTCGGTGATCGGACGAGAACCGGTGTATTCAGCGTGGTATGGCCGTTGGCAATTTCCACCACTCTCGAGTCAACTATTTTAGCAATATCAAGCCCGCAAACACTTGCAACGACGCGACACGACGTCTATTTTCTTGCCCACGGCTTGCATACATCGGGCCGTCCACGACCATACTATATGATGGCGGGAGACGGAGGTAATTTGCCATCTCAAAACGAACTTTGGATAAATGTGGAAGAGATACGGGTTACTACAGCACCAATGCATTGCCCCAAGAGAGCTGGTCGCATCTAGATGAAATGGAATGGTGTCAAAAGGGAACGTACCAATTCAAAATCACGCATGCAATGTCTGGCATTGCAAAATAAATTATTTGAAAAAAATTAAAAACATCAGAGAATGCCTCAAAATACGTTCGTTTCGGAAAAAAAATATTGAAAGCCAACGGCACCCGGTGTTCCCAGGCGGTCACCCATCCAAGTACTATCCGGGCCCGATGCTGCTTAACTTCGGTGATCGGACGAGAACCGGTGTATTCAGCGTGGTATGGCCGTTGGCAATTTCCACCACTCTCGAGTCAACTATTTTAGCAATATCAAGCCCGCAAACACTTGCAACGACGCGACACGACGTCTATTTTCTTGCCCACGGCTTGCATACATCGGGCCGTCCACGACCATACTATATGATGGCGGGAGACGGAGGTAATTTGCCATCTCAAAACGAACTTTGGATAAATGTGGAAGAGATACGGGTTACTACAGCACCAATGCATTGCCCCAAGAGAGCTGGTCGCATCTAGATGAAATGGAATGGTGTCAAAAGGGAACGTACCAATTCAAAATCACGCATGCAATGTCTGGCATTGCAAAATAAATTATTTGAAAAAAATTAAAAACATCAGAGAATGCCTCAAAATACGTTCGTTTCGGAAAAAAAATATTGAAAGCCAACGGCACCCGGTGTTCCCAGGCGGTCACCCATCCAAGTACTATCCGGGCCCGATGCTGCTTAACTTCGGTGATCGGACGAGAACCGGTGTATTCAGCGTGGTATGGCCGTTGGCAATTTCCACCACTCTCGAGTCAACTATTTTAGCAATATCAAGCCCGCAAACACTTGCAACGACGCGACACGACGTCTATTTTCTTGCCCACGGCTTGCATACATCGGGCCGTCCACGACCATACTATATGATGGCGGGAGACGGAGGTAATTTGCCATCTCAAAACGAACTTTGGATAAATGTGGAAGAGATACGGGTTACTACAGCACCAATGCATTGCCCCAAGAGAGCTGGTCGCATCTAGATGAAATGGAATGGTGTCAAAAGGGAACGTACCAATTCAAAATCACGCATGCAATGTCTGGCATTGCAAAATAAATTATTTGAAAAAAATTAAAAACATCAGAGAATGCCTCAAAATACGTTCGTTTCGGAAAAAAAATATTGAAAGCCAACGGCACCCGGTGTTCCCAGGCGGTCACCCATCCAAGTACTATCCGGGCCCGATGCTGCTTAACTTCGGTGATCGGACGAGAACCGGTGTATTCAGCGTGGTATGGCCGTTGGCAATTTCCACCACTCTCGAGTCAACTATTTTAGCAATATCAAGCCCGCAAACCCTTGCAACGACGCGACACGACGTCTATTTTCTTGCCCACGGCTTGCATACATCGGGCCGTCCACGACCATACTATATGATGGCGGGAGACGGAGGTAATTTGCCATCTCAAAACGAACTTTGGATAAATGTGGAAGAGATACGGGTTACTACAGCACCAATGCATTGCCCCAAGAGAGCTGGTCGCATCTAGATGAAATGGAATGGTGTCAAAAGGGAACGTACCAATTCAAAATCACGCATGCAATGTCTGGCATTGCAAAATAAATTATTTGAAAAAAATTAAAAACATCAGAGAATGCCTCAAAATACGTTCGTTTCGGAAAAAAAATATTGAAAGCCAACGGCACCCGGTGTTCCCAGGCGGTCACCCATCCAAGTACTATCCGGGCCCGATGCTGCTTAACTTCGGTGATCGGACGAGAACCGGTGTATTCAGCGTGGTATGGCCGTTGGCAATTTCCACCACTCTCGAGTCAACTATTTTAGCAATATCAAGCCCGCAAACACTTGCAACGACGCGACACGACGTCTATTTTCTTGCCCACGGCTTGCATACATCGGGCCGTCCACGACCATACTATATGATGGCGGGAGACGGAGGTAATTTGCCATCTCAAAACGAACTTTGGATAAATGTGGAAGAGATACGGGTTACTACAGCACCAATGCATTGCCCCAAGAGAGCTGGTCGCATCTAGATGAAATGGAATGGTGTCAAAAGGGAACGTACCAATTCAAAATCACGCATGCAATGTCTGGCATTGCAAAATAAATTATTTGAAAAAAATTAAAAACATCAGAGAATGCCTCAAAATACGTTCGTTTCGGAAAAAAAATATTGAAAGCCAACGGCACCCGGTGTTCCCAGGCGGTCACCCATCCAAGTACTATCCGGGCCCGATGCTGCTTAACTTCGGTGATCGGACGAGAACCGGTGTATTCAGCGTGGTATGGCCGTTGGCAATTTCCACCACTCTCGAGTCAACTATTTTAGCAATATCAAGCCCGCAAACACTTGCAACGACGCGACACGACGTCTATTTTCTTGCCCACGGCTTGCATACATCGGGCCGTCCACGACCATACTATATGATGGCGGGAGACGGAGGTAATTTGCCATCTCAAAACGAACTTTGGATAAATGTGGAAGAGATACGGGTTACTACAGCACCAATGCATTGCCCCAAGAGAGCTGGTCGCATCTAGATGAAATGGAATGGTGTCAAAAGGGAACGTACCAATTCAAAATCACGCATGCAATGTCTGGCATTGCAAAATAAATTATTTGAAAAAAATTAAAAACATCAGAGAATGCCTCAAAATACGTTCGTTTCGGAAAAAAAATATTGAAAGCCAACGGCACCCGGTGTTCCCAGGCGGTCACCCATCCAAGTACTATCCGGGCCCGATGCTGCTTAACTTCGGTGATCGGACGAGAACCGGTGTATTCAGCGTGGTATGGCCGTTGGCAATTTCCACCACTCTCGAGTCAACTATTTTAGCAATATCAAGCCCGCAAACACTTGCAACGACGCGACACGACGTCTATTTTCTTGCCCACGGCTTGCATACATCGGGCCGTCCACGACCATACTATATGATGGCGGGAGACGGAGGTAATTTGCCATCTCAAAACGAACTTTGGATAAATGTGGAAGAGATACGGGTTACTACAGCACCAATGCATTGCCCCAAGAGAGCTGGTCGCATCTAGATGAAATGGAATGGTGTCAAAAGGGAACGTACCAATTCAAAATCACGCATGCAATGTCTGGCATTGCAAAATAAATTATTTGAAAAAAATTAAAAACATCAGAGAATGCCTCAAAATACGTTCGTTTCGGAAAAAAAATATTGAAAGCCAACGGCACCCGGTGTTCCCAGGCGGTCACCCATCCAAGTACTATCCGGGCCCGATGCTGCTTAACTTCGGTGATCGGACGAGAACCGGTGTATTCAGCGTGGTATGGCCGTTGGCAATTTCCACCACTCTCGAGTCAACTATTTTAGCAATATCAAGCCCGCAAACACTTGCAACGACGCGACACGACGTCTATTTTCTTGCCCACGGCTTGCATACATCGGGCCGTCCACGACCATACTATATGATGGCGGGAGACGGAGGTAATTTGCCATCTCAAAACGAACTTTGGATAAATGTGGAAGAGATACGGGTTACTACAGCACCAATGCATTGCCCCAAGAGAGCTGGTCGCATCTAGATGAAATGGAATGGTGTCAAAAGGGAACGTACCAATTCAAAATCACGCATGCAATGTCTGGCATTGCAAAATAAATTATTTGAAAAAAATTAAAAACATCAGAGAATGCCTCAAAATACGTTCGTTTCGGAAAAAAAATATTGAAAGCCAACGGCACCCGGTGTTCCCAGGCGGTCACCCATCCAAGTACTATCCGGGCCCGATGCTGCTTAACTTCGGTGATCGGACGAGAACCGGTGTATTCAGCGTGGTATGGCCGTTGGCAATTTCCACCACTCTCGAGTCAACTATTTTAGCAATATCAAGCCCGCAAACACTTGCAACGACGCGACACGACGTCTATTTTCTTGCCCACGGCTTGCATACATCGGGCCGTCCACGACCATACTATATGATGGCGGGAGACGGAGGTAATTTGCCATCTCAAAACGAACTTTGGATAAATGTGGAAGAGATACGGGTTACTACAGCACCAATGCATTGCCCCAAGAGAGCTGGTCGCATCTAGATGAAATGGAATGGTGTCAAAAGGGAACGTACCAATTCAAAATCACGCATGCAATGTCTGGCATTGCAAAATAAATTATTTGAAAAAAATTAAAAACATCAGAGAATGCCTCAAAATACGTTCGTTTCGGAAAAAAAATATTGAAAGCCAACGGCACCCGGTGTTCCCAGGCGGTCACCCATCCAAGTACTATCCGGGCCCGATGCTGCTTAACTTCGGTGATCGGACGAGAACCGGTGTATTCAGCGTGGTATGGCCGTTGGCAATTTCCACCACTCTCGAGTCAACTATTTTAGCAATATCAAGCCCGCAAACACTTGCAACGACGCGACACGACGTCTATTTTCTTGCCCACGGCTTGCATACATCGGGCCGTCCACGACCATACTATATGATGGCGGGAGACGGAGGTAATTTGCCATCTCAAAACGAACTTTGGATAAATGTGGAAGAGATACGGGTTACTACAGCACCAATGCATTGCCCCAAGAGAGCTGGTCGCATCTAGATGAAATGGAATGGTGTCAAAAGGGAACGTACCAATTCAAAATCACGCATGCAATGTCTGGCATTGCAAAATAAATTATTTGAAAAAAATTAAAAACATCAGAGAATGCCTCAAAATACGTTCGTTTCGGAAAAAAAATATTGAAAGCCAACGGCACCCGGTGTTCCCAGGCGGTCACCCATCCAAGTACTATCCGGGCCCGATGCTGCTTAACTTCGGTGATCGGACGAGAACCGGTGTATTCAGCGTGGTATGGCCGTTGGCAATTTCCACCACTCTCGAGTCAACTATTTTAGCAATATCAAGCCCGCAAACCCTTGCAACGACGCGACACGACGTCTATTTTCTTGCCCACGGCTTGCATACATCGGGCCGTCCACGACCATACTATATGATGGCGGGAGACGGAGGTAATTTGCCATCTCAAAACGAACTTTGGATAAATGTGGAAGAGATACGGGTTACTACAGCACCAATGCATTGCCCCAAGAGAGCTGGTCGCATCTAGATGAAATGGAATGGTGTCAAAAGGGAACGTACCAATTCAAAATCACGCATGCAATGTCTGGCATTGCAAAATAAATTATTTGAAAAAAATTAAAAACATCAGAGAATGCCTCAAAATACGTTCGTTTCGGAAAAAAAATATTGAAAGCCAACGGCACCCGGTGTTCCCAGGCGGTCACCCATCCAAGTACTATCCGGGCCCGATGCTGCTTAACTTCGGTGATCGGACGAGAACCGGTGTATTCAGCGTGGTATGGCCGTTGGCAATTTCCACCACTCTCGAGTCAACTATTTTAGCAATATCAAGCCCGCAAACACTTGCAACGACGCGACACGACGTCTATTTTCTTGCCCACGGCTTGCATACATCGGGCCGTCCACGACCATACTATATGATGGCGGGAGACGGAGGTAATTTGCCATCTCAAAACGAACTTTGGATAAATGTGGAAGAGATACGGGTTACTACAGCACCAATGCATTGCCCCAAGAGAGCTGGTCGCATCTAGATGAAATGGAATGGTGTCAAAAGGGAACGTACCAATTCAAAATCACGCATGCAATGTCTGGCATTGCAAAATAAATTATTTGAAAAAAATTAAAAACATCAGAGAATGCCTCAAAATACGTTCGTTTCGGAAAAAAAATATTGAAAGCCAACGGCACCCGGTGTTCCCAGGCGGTCACCCATCCAAGTACTATCCGGGCCCGATGCTGCTTAACTTCGGTGATCGGACGAGAACCGGTGTATTCAGCGTGGTATGGCCGTTGGCAATTTCCACCACTCTCGAGTCAACTATTTTAGCAATATCAAGCCCGCAAACACTTGCAACGACGCGACACGACGTCTATTTTCTTGCCCACGGCTTGCATACATCGGGCCGTCCACGACCATACTATATGATGGCGGGAGACGGAGGTAATTTGCCATCTCAAAACGAACTTTGGATAAATGTGGAAGAGATACGGGTTACTACAGCACCAATGCATTGCCCCAAGAGAGCTGGTCGCATCTAGATGAAATGGAATGGTGTCAAAAGGGAACGTACCAATTCAAAATCACGCATGCAATGTCTGGCATTGCAAAATAAATTATTTGAAAAAAATTAAAAACATCAGAGAATGCCTCAAAATACGTTCGTTTCGGAAAAAAAATATTGAAAGCCAACGGCACCCGGTGTTCCCAGGCGGTCACCCATCCAAGTACTATCCGGGCCCGATGCTGCTTAACTTCGGTGATCGGACGAGAACCGGTGTATTCAGCGTGGTATGGCCGTTGGCAATTTCCACCACTCTCGAGTCAACTATTTTAGCAATATCAAGCCCGCAAACACTTGCAACGACGCGACACGACGTCTATTTTCTTGCCCACGGCTTGCATACATCGGGCCGTCCACGACCATACTATATGATGGCGGGAGACGGAGGTAATTTGCCATCTCAAAACGAACTTTGGATAAATGTGGAAGAGATACGGGTTACTACAGCACCAATGCATTGCCCCAAGAGAGCTGGTCACATCTAGATGAAATGGAATGGTGTCAAAAGGGAACGTACCAATTCAAAATCACGCATGCAATGTCTGGCATTGCAAAATAAATTATTTGAAAAAAATTAAAAACATCAGAGAATGCCTCAAAATACGTTCGTTTCGGAAAAAAAATATTGAAAGCCAACGGCACCCGGTGTTCCCAGGCGGTCACCCATCCAAGTACTATCCGGGCCCGATGCTGCTTAACTTCGGTGATCGGACGAGAACCGGTGTATTCAGCGTGGTATGGCCGTTGGCAATTTCCACCACTCTCGAGTCAACTATTTTAGCAATATCAAGCCCGCAAACCCTTGCAACGACGCGACACGACGTCTATTTTCTTGCCCACGGCTTGCATACATCGGGCCGTCCACGACCATACTATATGATGGCGGGAGACGGAGGTAATTTGCCATCTCAAAACGAACTTTGGATAAATGTGGAAGAGATACGGGTTACTACAGCACCAATGCATTGCCCCAAGAGAGCTGGTCGCATCTAGATGAAATGGAATGGTGTCAAAAGGGAACGTACCAATTCAAAATCACGCATGCAATGTCTGGCATTGCAAAATAAATTATTTGAAAAAAATTAAAAACATCAGAGAATGCCTCAAAATACGTTCGTTTCGGAAAAAAAATATTGAAAGCCAACGGCACCCGGTGTTCCCAGGCGGTCACCCATCCAAGTACTATCCGGGCCCGATGCTGCTTAACTTCGGTGATCGGACGAGAACCGGTGTATTCAGCGTGGTATGGCCGTTGGCAATTTCCACCACTCTCGAGTCAACTATTTTAGCAATATCAAGCCCGCAAACACTTGCAACGACGCGACACGACGTCTATTTTCTTGCCCACGGCTTGCATACATCGGGCCGTCCACGACCATACTATATGATGGCGGGAGACGGAGGTAATTTGCCATCTCAAAACGAACTTTGGATAAATGTGGAAGAGATACGGGTTACTACAGCACCAATGCATTGCCCCAAGAGAGCTGGTCGCATCTAGATGAAATGGAATGGTGTCAAAAGGGAACGTACCAATTCAAAATCACGCATGCAATGTCTGGCATTGCAAAATAAATTATTTGAAAAAAATTAAAAACATCAGAGAATGCCTCAAAATACGTTCGTTTCGGAAAAAAAATATTGAAAGCCAACGGCACCCGGTGTTCCCAGGCGGTCACCCATCCAAGTACTATCCGGGCCCGATGCTGCTTAACTTCGGTGATCGGACGAGAACCGGTGTATTCAGCGTGGTATGGCCGTTGGCAATTTCCACCACTCTCGAGTCAACTATTTTAGCAATATCAAGCCCGCAAACACTTGCAACGACGCGACACGACGTCTATTTTCTTGCCCACGGCTTGCATACATCGGGCCGTCCACGACCATACTATATGATGGCGGGAGACGGAGGTAATTTGCCATCTCAAAACGAACTTTGGATAAATGTGGAAGAGATACGGGTTACTACAGCACCAATGCATTGCCCCAAGAGAGCTGGTCGCATCTAGATGAAATGGAATGGTGTCAAAAGGGAACGTACCAATTCAAAATCACGCATGCAATGTCTGGCATTGCAAAATAAATTATTTGAAAAAAATTAAAAACATCAGAGAATGCCTCAAAATACGTTCGTTTCGGAAAAAAAATATTGAAAGCCAACGGCACCCGGTGTTCCCAGGCGGTCACCCATCCAAGTACTATCCGGGCCCGATGCTGCTTAACTTCGGTGATCGGACGAGAACCGGTGTATTCAGCGTGGTATGGCCGTTGGCAATTTCCACCACTCTCGAGTCAACTATTTTAGCAATATCAAGCCCGCAAACACTTGCAACGACGCGACACGACGTCTATTTTCTTGCCCACGGCTTGCATACATCGGGCCGTCCACGACCATACTATATGATGGCGGGAGACGGAGGTAATTTGCCATCTCAAAACGAACTTTGGATAAATGTGGAAGAGATACGGGTTACTACAGCACCAATGCATTGCCCCAAGAGAGCTGGTCGCATCTAGATGAAATGGAATGGTGTCAAAAGGGAACGTACCAATTCAAAATCACGCATGCAATGTCTGGCATTGCAAAATAAATTATTTGAAAAAAATTAAAAACATCAGAGAATGCCTCAAAATACGTTCGTTTCGGAAAAAAAATATTGAAAGCCAACGGCACCCGGTGTTCCCAGGCGGTCACCCATCCAAGTACTATCCGGGCCCGATGCTGCTTAACTTCGGTGATCGGACGAGAACCGGTGTATTCAGCGTGGTATGGCCGTTGGCAATTTCCACCACTCTCGAGTCAACTATTTTAGCAATATCAAGCCCGCAAACACTTGCAACGACGCGACACGACGTCTATTTTCTTGCCCACGGCTTGCATACATCGGGCCGTCCACGACCATACTATATGATGGCGGGAGACGGAGGTAATTTGCCATCTCAAAACGAACTTTGGATAAATGTGGAAGAGATACGGGTTACTACAGCACCAATGCATTGCCCCAAGAGAGCTGGTCGCATCTAGATGAAATGGAATGGTGTCAAAAGGGAACGTACCAATTCAAAATCACGCATGCAATGTCTGGCATTGCAAAATAAATTATTTGAAAAAAATTAAAAACATCAGAGAATGCCTCAAAATACGTTCGTTTCGGAAAAAAAATATTGAAAGCCAACGGCACCCGGTGTTCCCAGGCGGTCACCCATCCAAGTACTATCCGGGCCCGATGCTGCTTAACTTCGGTGATCGGACGAGAACCGGTGTATTCAGCGTGGTATGGCCGTTGGCAATTTCCACCACTCTCGAGTCAACTATTTTAGCAATATCAAGCCCGCAAACACTTGCAACGACGCGACACGACGTCTATTTTCTTGCCCACGGCTTGCATACATCGGGCCGTCCACGACCATACTATATGATGGCGGGAGACGGAGGTAATTTGCCATCTCAAAACGAACTTTGGATAAATGTGGAAGAGATACGGGTTACTACAGCACCAATGCATTGCCCCAAGAGAGCTGGTCGCATCTAGATGAAATGGAATGGTGTCAAAAGGGAACGTACCAATTCAAAATCACGCATGCAATGTCTGGCATTGCAAAATAAATTATTTGAAAAAAATTAAAAACATCAGAGAATGCCTCAAAATACGTTCGTTTCGGAAAAAAAATATTGAAAGCCAACGGCACCCGGTGTTCCCAGGCGGTCACCCATCCAAGTACTATCCGGGCCCGATGCTGCTTAACTTCGGTGATCGGACGAGAACCGGTGTATTCAGCGTGGTATGGCCGTTGGCAATTTCCACCACTCTCGAGTCAACTATTTTAGCAATATCAAGCCCGCAAACCCTTGCAACGACGCGACACGACGTCTATTTTCTTGCCCACGGCTTGCATACATCGGGCCGTCCACGACCATACTATATGATGG
The DNA here is from genome assembly GCF_022747635.1 of Hetaerina americana. Classification (NCBI taxonomy): domain Eukaryota; kingdom Metazoa; phylum Arthropoda; class Insecta; order Odonata; family Calopterygidae; genus Hetaerina; species Hetaerina americana. The sequence continues at coordinate 22,579 of NW_027286135.1, forward strand.
CGGGAGACGGAGGTAATTTGCCATCTCAAAACGAACTTTGGATAAATGTGGAAGAGATACGGGTTACTACAGCACCAATGCATTGCCCCAAGAGAGCTGGTCGCATCTAGATGAAATGGAATGGTGTCAAAAGGGAACGTACCAATTCAAAATCACGCATGCAATGTCTGGCATTGCAAAATAAATTATTTGAAAAAAATTAAAAACATCAGAGAATGCCTCAAAATACGTTCGTTTCGGAAAAAAAATATTGAAAGCCAACGGCACCCGGTGTTCCCAGGCGGTCACCCATCCAAGTACTATCCGGGCCCGATGCTGCTTAACTTCGGTGATCGGACGAGAACCGGTGTATTCAGCGTGGTATGGCCGTTGGCAATTTCCACCACTCTCGAGTCAACTATTTTAGCAATATCAAGCCCGCAAACACTTGCAACGACGCGACACGACGTCTATTTTCTTGCCCACGGCTTGCATACATCGGGCCGTCCACGACCATACTATATGATGGCGGGAGACGGAGGTAATTTGCCATCTCAAAACGAACTTTGGATAAATGTGGAAGAGATACGGGTTACTACAGCACCAATGCATTGCCCCAAGAGAGCTGGTCGCATCTAGATGAAATGGAATGGTGTCAAAAGGGAACGTACCAATTCAAAATCACGCATGCAATGTCTGGCATTGCAAAATAAATTATTTGAAAAAAATTAAAAACATCAGAGAATGCCTCAAAATACGTTCGTTTCGGAAAAAAAATATTGAAAGCCAACGGCACCCGGTGTTCCCAGGCGGTCACCCATCCAAGTACTATCCGGGCCCGATGCTGCTTAACTTCGGTGATCGGACGAGAACCGGTGTATTCAGCGTGGTATGGCCGTTGGCAATTTCCACCACTCTCGAGTCAACTATTTTAGCAATATCAAGCCCGCAAACACTTGCAACGACGCGACACGACGTCTATTTTCTTGCCCACGGCTTGCATACATCGGGCCGTCCACGACCATACTATATGATGGCGGGAGACGGAGGTAATTTGCCATCTCAAAACGAACTTTGGATAAATGTGGAAGAGATACGGGTTACTACAGCACCAATGCATTGCCCCAAGAGAGCTGGTCGCATCTAGATGAAATGGAATGGTGTCAAAAGGGAACGTACCAATTCAAAATCACGCATGCAATGTCTGGCATTGCAAAATAAATTATTTGAAAAAAATTAAAAACATCAGAGAATGCCTCAAAATACGTTCGTTTCGGAAAAAAAATATTGAAAGCCAACGGCACCCGGTGTTCCCAGGCGGTCACCCATCCAAGTACTATCCGGGCCCGATGCTGCTTAACTTCGGTGATCGGACGAGAACCGGTGTATTCAGCGTGGTATGGCCGTTGGCAATTTCCACCACTCTCGAGTCAACTATTTTAGCAATATCAAGCCCGCAAACACTTGCAACGACGCGACACGACGTCTATTTTCTTGCCCACGGCTTGCATACATCGGGCCGTCCACGACCATACTATATGATGGCGGGAGACGGAGGTAATTTGCCATCTCAAAACGAACTTTGGATAAATGTGGAAGAGATACGGGTTACTACAGCACCAATGCATTGCCCCAAGAGAGCTGGTCGCATCTAGATGAAATGGAATGGTGTCAAAAGGGAACGTACCAATTCAAAATCACGCATGCAATGTCTGGCATTGCAAAATAAATTATTTGAAAAAAATTAAAAACATCAGAGAATGCCTCAAAATACGTTCGTTTCGGAAAAAAAATATTGAAAGCCAACGGCACCCGGTGTTCCCAGGCGGTCACCCATCCAAGTACTATCCGGGCCCGATGCTGCTTAACTTCGGTGATCGGACGAGAACCGGTGTATTCAGCGTGGTATGGCCGTTGGCAATTTCCACCACTCTCGAGTCAACTATTTTAGCAATATCAAGCCCGCAAACACTTGCAACGACGCGACACGACGTCTATTTTCTTGCCCACGGCTTGCATACATCGGGCCGTCCACGACCATACTATATGATGGCGGGAGACGGAGGTAATTTGCCATCTCAAAACGAACTTTGGATAAATGTGGAAGAGATACGGGTTACTACAGCACCAATGCATTGCCCCAAGAGAGCTGGTCGCATCTAGATGAAATGGAATGGTGTCAAAAGGGAACGTACCAATTCAAAATCACGCATGCAATGTCTGGCATTGCAAAATAAATTATTTGAAAAAAATTAAAAACATCAGAGAATGCCTCAAAATACGTTCGTTTCGGAAAAAAAATATTGAAAGCCAACGGCACCCGGTGTTCCCAGGCGGTCACCCATCCAAGTACTATCCGGGCCCGATGCTGCTTAACTTCGGTGATCGGACGAGAACCGGTGTATTCAGCGTGGTATGGCCGTTGGCAATTTCCACCACTCTCGAGTCAACTATTTTAGCAATATCAAGCCCGCAAACACTTGCAACGACGCGACACGACGTCTATTTTCTTGCCCACGGCTTGCATACATCGGGCCGTCCACGACCATACTATATGATGGCGGGAGACGGAGGTAATTTGCCATCTCAAAACGAACTTTGGATAAATGTGGAAGAGATACGGGTTACTACAGCACCAATGCATTGCCCCAAGAGAGCTGGTCGCATCTAGATGAAATGGAATGGTGTCAAAAGGGAACGTACCAATTCAAAATCACGCATGCAATGTCTGGCATTGCAAAATAAATTATTTGAAAAAAATTAAAAACATCAGAGAATGCCTCAAAATACGTTCGTTTCGGAAAAAAAATATTGAAAGCCAACGGCACCCGGTGTTCCCAGGCGGTCACCCATCCAAGTACTATCCGGGCCCGATGCTGCTTAACTTCGGTGATCGGACGAGAACCGGTGTATTCAGCGTGGTATGGCCGTTGGCAATTTCCACCACTCTCGAGTCAACTATTTTAGCAATATCAAGCCCGCAAACCCTTGCAACGACGCGACACGACGTCTATTTTCTTGCCCACGGCTTGCATACATCGGGCCGTCCACGACCATACTATATGATGGCGGGAGACGGAGGTAATTTGCCATCTCAAAACGAACTTTGGATAAATGTGGAAGAGATACGGGTTACTACAGCACCAATGCATTGCCCCAAGAGAGCTGGTCGCATCTAGATGAAATGGAATGGTGTCAAAAGGGAACGTACCAATTCAAAATCACGCATGCAATGTCTGGCATTGCAAAATAAATTATTTGAAAAAAATTAAAAACATCAGAGAATGCCTCAAAATACGTTCGTTTCGGAAAAAAAATATTGAAAGCCAACGGCACCCGGTGTTCCCAGGCGGTCACCCATCCAAGTACTATCCGGGCCCGATGCTGCTTAACTTCGGTGATCGGACGAGAACCGGTGTATTCAGCGTGGTATGGCCGTTGGCAATTTCCACCACTCTCGAGTCAACTATTTTAGCAATATCAAGCCCGCAAACACTTGCAACGACGCGACACGACGTCTATTTTCTTGCCCACGGCTTGCATACATCGGGCCGTCCACGACCATACTATATGATGGCGGGAGACGGAGGTAATTTGCCATCTCAAAACGAACTTTGGATAAATGTGGAAGAGATACGGGTTACTACAGCACCAATGCATTGCCCCAAGAGAGCTGGTCGCATCTAGATGAAATGGAATGGTGTCAAAAGGGAACGTACCAATTCAAAATCACGCATGCAATGTCTGGCATTGCAAAATAAATTATTTGAAAAAAATTAAAAACATCAGAGAATGCCTCAAAATACGTTCGTTTCGGAAAAAAAATATTGAAAGCCAACGGCACCCGGTGTTCCCAGGCGGTCACCCATCCAAGTACTATCCGGGCCCGATGCTGCTTAACTTCGGTGATCGGACGAGAACCGGTGTATTCAGCGTGGTATGGCCGTTGGCAATTTCCACCACTCTCGAGTCAACTATTTTAGCAATATCAAGCCCGCAAACACTTGCAACGACGCGACACGACGTCTATTTTCTTGCCCACGGCTTGCATACATCGGGCCGTCCACGACCATACTATATGATGGCGGGAGACGGAGGTAATTTGCCATCTCAAAACGAACTTTGGATAAATGTGGAAGAGATACGGGTTACTAGAGCACCAATGCATTGCCCCAAGAGAGCTGGTCGCATCTAGATGAAATGGAATGGTGTCAAAAGGGAACGTACCAATTCAAAATCACGCATGCAATGTCTGGCATTGCAAAATAAATTATTTGAAAAAAATTAAAAACATCAGAGAATGCCTCAAAATACGTTCGTTTCGGAAAAAAAATATTGAAAGCCAACGGCACCCGGTGTTCCCAGGCGGTCACCCATCCAAGTACTATCCGGGCCCGATGCTGCTTAACTTCGGTGATCGGACGAGAACCGGTGTATTCAGCGTGGTATGGCCGTTGGCAATTTCCACCACTCTCGAGTCAACTATTTTAGCAATATCAAGCCCGCAAACACTTGCAACGACGCGACACGACGTCTATTTTCTTGCCCACGGCTTGCATACATCGGGCCGTCCACGACCATACTATATGATGGCGGGAGACGGAGGTAATTTGCCATCTCAAAACGAACTTTGGATAAATGTGGAAGAGATACGGGTTACTACAGCACCAATGCATTGCCCCAAGAGAGCTGGTCGCATCTAGATGAAATGGAATGGTGTCAAAAGGGAACGTACCAATTCAAAATCACGCATGCAATGTCTGGCATTGCAAAATAAATTATTTGAAAAAAATTAAAAACATCAGAGAATGCCTCAAAATACGTTCGTTTCGGAAAAAAAATATTGAAAGCCAACGGCACCCGGTGTTCCCAGGCGGTCACCCATCCAAGTACTATCCGGGCCCGATGCTGCTTAACTTCGGTGATCGGACGAGAACCGGTGTATTCAGCGTGGTATGGCCGTTGGCAATTTCCACCACTCTCGAGTCAACTATTTTAGCAATATCAAGCCCGCAAACACTTGCAACGACGCGACACGACGTCTATTTTCTTGCCCACGGCTTGCATACATCGGGCCGTCCACGACCATACTATATGATGGCGGGAGACGGAGGTAATTTGCCATCTCAAAACGAACTTTGGATAAATGTGGAAGAGATACGGGTTACTACAGCACCAATGCATTGCCCCAAGAGAGCTGGTCGCATCTAGATGAAATGGAATGGTGTCAAAAGGGAACGTACCAATTCAAAATCACGCATGCAATGTCTGGCATTGCAAAATAAATTATTTGAAAAAAATTAAAAACATCAGAGAATGCCTCAAAATACGTTCGTTTCGGAAAAAAAATATTGAAAGCCAACGGCACCCGGTGTTCCCAGGCGGTCACCCATCCAAGTACTATCCGGGCCCGATGCTGCTTAACTTCGGTGATCGGACGAGAACCGGTGTATTCAGCGTGGTATGGCCGTTGGCAATTTCCACCACTCTCGAGTCAACTATTTTAGCAATATCAAGCCCGCAAACACTTGCAACGACGCGACACGACGTCTATTTTCTTGCCCACGGCTTGCATACATCGGGCCGTCCACGACCATACTATATGATGGCGGGAGACGGAGGTAATTTGCCATCTCAAAACGAACTTTGGATAAATGTGGAAGAGATACGGGTTACTACAGCACCAATGCATTGCCCCAAGAGAGCTGGTCGCATCTAGATGAAATGGAATGGTGTCAAAAGGGAACGTACCAATTCAAAATCACGCATGCAATGTCTGGCATTGCAAAATAAATTATTTGAAAAAAATTAAAAACATCAGAGAATGCCTCAAAATACGTTCGTTTCGGAAAAAAAATATTGAAAGCCAACGGCACCCGGTGTTCCCAGGCGGTCACCCATCCAAGTACTATCCGGGCCCGATGCTGCTTAACTTCGGTGATCGGACGAGAACCGGTGTATTCAGCGTGGTATGGCCGTTGGCAATTTCCACCACTCTCGAGTCAACTATTTTAGCAATATCAAGCCCGCAAACACTTGCAACGACGCGACACGACGTCTATTTTCTTGCCCACGGCTTGCATACATCGGGCCGTCCACGACCATACTATATGATGGCGGGAGACGGAGGTAATTTGCCATCTCAAAACGAACTTTGGATAAATGTGGAAGAGATACGGGTTACTACAGCACCAATGCATTGCCCCAAGAGAGCTGGTCGCATCTAGATGAAATGGAATGGTGTCAAAAGGGAACGTACCAATTCAAAATCACGCATGCAATGTCTGGCATTGCAAAATAAATTATTTGAAAAAAATTAAAAACATCAGAGAATGCCTCAAAATACGTTCGTTTCGGAAAAAAAATATTGAAAGCCAACGGCACCCGGTGTTCCCAGGCGGTCACCCATCCAAGTACTATCCGGGCCCGATGCTGCTTAACTTCGGTGATCGGACGAGAACCGGTGTATTCAGCGTGGTATGGCCGTTGGCAATTTCCACCACTCTCGAGTCAACTATTTTAGCAATATCAAGCCCGCAAACACTTGCAACGACGCGACACGACGTCTATTTTCTTGCCCACGGCTTGCATACATCGGGCCGTCCACGACCATACTATATGATGGCGGGAGACGGAGGTAATTTGCCATCTCAAAACGAACTTTGGATAAATGTGGAAGAGATACGGGTTACTACAGCACCAATGCATTGCCCCAAGAGAGCTGGTCGCATCTAGATGAAATGGAATGGTGTCAAAAGGGAACGTACCAATTCAAAATCACGCATGCAATGTCTGGCATTGCAAAATAAATTATTTGAAAAAAATTAAAAACATCAGAGAATGCCTCAAAATACGTTCGTTTCGGAAAAAAAATATTGAAAGCCAACGGCACCCGGTGTTCCCAGGCGGTCACCCATCCAAGTACTATCCGGGCCCGATGCTGCTTAACTTCGGTGATCGGACGAGAACCGGTGTATTCAGCGTGGTATGGCCGTTGGCAATTTCCACCACTCTCGAGTCAACTATTTTAGCAATATCAAGCCCGCAAACACTTGCAACGACGCGACACGACGTCTATTTTCTTGCCCACGGCTTGCATACATCGGGCCGTCCACGACCATACTATATGATGGCGGGAGACGGAGGTAATTTGCCATCTCAAAACGAACTTTGGATAAATGTGGAAGAGATACGGGTTACTACAGCACCAATGCATTGCCCCAAGAGAGCTGGTCGCATCTAGATGAAATGGAATGGTGTCAAAAGGGAACGTACCAATTCAAAATCACGCATGCAATGTCTGGCATTGCAAAATAAATTATTTGAAAAAAATTAAAAACATCAGAGAATGCCTCAAAATACGTTCGTTTCGGAAAAAAAATATTGAAAGCCAACGGCACCCGGTGTTCCCAGGCGGTCACCCATCCAAGTACTATCCGGGCCCGATGCTGCTTAACTTCGGTGATCGGACGAGAACCGGTGTATTCAGCGTGGTATGGCCGTTGGCAATTTCCACCACTCTCGAGTCAACTATTTTAGCAATATCAAGCCCGCAAACACTTGCAACGACGCGACACGACGTCTATTTTCTTGCCCACGGCTTGCATACATCGGGCCGTCCACGACCATACTATATGATGGCGGGAGACGGAGGTAATTTGCCATCTCAAAACGAACTTTGGATAAATGTGGAAGAGATACGGGTTACTACAGCACCAATGCATTGCCCCAAGAGAGCTGGTCGCATCTAGATGAAATGGAATGGTGTCAAAAGGGAACGTACCAATTCAAAATCACGCATGCAATGTCTGGCATTGCAAAATAAATTATTTGAAAAAAATTAAAAACATCAGAGAATGCCTCAAAATACGTTCGTTTCGGAAAAAAAATATTGAAAGCCAACGGCACCCGGTGTTCCCAGGCGGTCACCCATCCAAGTACTATCCGGGCCCGATGCTGCTTAACTTCGGTGATCGGACGAGAACCGGTGTATTCAGCGTGGTATGGCCGTTGGCAATTTCCACCACTCTCGAGTCAACTATTTTAGCAATATCAAGCCCGCAAACACTTGCAACGACGCGACACGACGTCTATTTTCTTGCCCACGGCTTGCATACATCGGGCCGTCCACGACCATACTATATGATGGCGGGAGACGGAGGTAATTTGCCATCTCAAAACGAACTTTGGATAAATGTGGAAGAGATACGGGTTACTACAGCACCAATGCATTGCCCCAAGAGAGCTGGTCGCATCTAGATGAAATGGAATGGTGTCAAAAGGGAACGTACCAATTCAAAATCACGCATGCAATGTCTGGCATTGCAAAATAAATTATTTGAAAAAAATTAAAAACATCAGAGAATGCCTCAAAATACGTTCGTTTCGGAAAAAAAATATTGAAAGCCAACGGCACCCGGTGTTCCCAGGCGGTCACCCATCCAAGTACTATCCGGGCCCGATGCTGCTTAACTTCGGTGATCGGACGAGAACCGGTGTATTCAGCGTGGTATGGCCGTTGGCAATTTCCACCACTCTCGAGTCAACTATTTTAGCAATATCAAGCCCGCAAACACTTGCAACGACGCGACACGACGTCTATTTTCTTGCCCACGGCTTGCATACATCGGGCCGTCCACGACCATACTATATGATGGCGGGAGACGGAGGTAATTTGCCATCTCAAAACGAACTTTGGATAAATGTGGAAGAGATACGGGTTACTACAGCACCAATGCATTGCCCCAAGAGAGCTGGTCGCATCTAGATGAAATGGAATGGTGTCAAAAGGGAACGTACCAATTCAAAATCACGCATGCAATGTCTGGCATTGCAAAATAAATTATTTGAAAAAAATTAAAAACATCAGAGAATGCCTCAAAATACGTTCGTTTCGGAAAAAAAATATTGAAAGCCAACGGCACCCGGTGTTCCCAGGCGGTCACCCATCCAAGTACTATCCGGGCCCGATGCTGCTTAACTTCGGTGATCGGACGAGAACCGGTGTATTCAGCGTGGTATGGCCGTTGGCAATTTCCACCACTCTCGAGTCAACTATTTTAGCAATATCAAGCCCGCAAACACTTGCAACGACGCGACACGACGTCTATTTTCTTGCCCACGGCTTGCATACATCGGGCCGTCCACGACCATACTATATGATGGCGGGAGACGGAGGTAATTTGCCATCTCAAAACGAACTTTGGATAAATGTGGAAGAGATACGGGTTACTACAGCACCAATGCATTGCCCCAAGAGAGCTGGTCGCATCTAGATGAAATGGAATGGTGTCAAAAGGGAACGTACCAATTCAAAATCACGCATGCAATGTCTGGCATTGCAAAATAAATTATTTGAAAAAAATTAAAAACATCAGAGAATGCCTCAAAATACGTTCGTTTCGGAAAAAAAATATTGAAAGCCAACGGCACCCGGTGTTCCCAGGCGGTCACCCATCCAAGTACTATCCGGGCCCGATGCTGCTTAACTTCGGTGTTCGGACGAGAACCGGTGTATTCAGCGTGGTATGGCCGTTGGCAATTTCCACCACTCTCGAGTCAACTATTTTAGCAATATCAAGCCCGCAAACACTTGCAACGACGCGACACGACGTCTATTTTCTTGCCCACGGCTTGCATACATCGGGCCGTCCACGACCATACTATATGATGGCGGGAGACGGAGGTAATTTGCCATCTCAAAACGAACTTTGGATAAATGTGGAAGAGATACGGGTTACTACAGCACCAATGCATTGCCCCAAGAGAGCTGGTCGCATCTAGATGAAATGGAATGGTGTCAAAAGGGAACGTACCAATTCAAAATCACGCATGCAATGTCTGGCATTGCAAAATAAATTATTTGAAAAAAATTAAAAACATCAGAGAATGCCTCAAAATACGTTCGTTTCGGAAAAAAAATATTGAAAGCCAACGGCACCCGGTGTTCCCAGGCGGTCACCCATCCAAGTACTATCCGGGCCCGATGCTGCTTAACTTCGGTGATCGGACGAGAACCGGTGTATTCAGCGTGGTATGGCCGTTGGCAATTTCCACCACTCTCGAGTCAACTATTTTAGCAATATCAAGCCCGCAAACACTTGCAACGACGCGACACGACGTCTATTTTCTTGCCCACGGCTTGCATACATCGGGCCGTCCACGACCATACTATATGATGGCGGGAGACGGAGGTAATTTGCCATCTCAAAACGAACTTTGGATAAATGTGGAAGAGATACGGGTTACTACAGCACCAATGCATTGCCCCAAGAGAGCTGGTCGCATCTAGATGAAATGGAATGGTGTCAAAAGGGAACGTACCAATTCAAAATCACGCATGCAATGTCTGGCATTGCAAAATAAATTATTTGAAAAAAATTAAAAACATCAGAGAATGCCTCAAAATACGTTCGTTTCGGAAAAAAAATATTGAAAGCCAACGGCACCCGGTGTTCCCAGGCGGTCACCCATCCAAGTACTATCCGGGCCCGATGCTGCTTAACTTCGGTGATCGGACGAGAACCGGTGTATTCAGCGTGGTATGGCCGTTGGCAATTTCTACCACTCTCGAGTCAACTATTTTAGCAATATCAAGCCCGCAAACACTTGCAACGACGCGACACGACGTCTATTTTCTTGCCCACGGCTTGCATACATCGGGCCGTCCACGACCATACTATATGATGGCGGGAGACGGAGGTAATTTGCCATCTCAAAACGAACTTTGGATAAATGTGGAAGAGATACGGGTTACTACAGCACCAATGCATTGCCCCAAGAGAGCTGGTCGCATCTAGATGAAATGGAATGGTGTCAAAAGGGAACGTACCAATTCAAAATCACGCATGCAATGTCTGGCATTGCAAAATAAATTATTTGAAAAAAATTAAAAACATCAGAGAATGCCTCAAAATACGTTCGTTTCGGAAAAAAAATATTGAAAGCCAACGGCACCCGGTGTTCCCAGGCGGTCACCCATCCAAGTACTATCCGGGCCCGATGCTGCTTAACTTCGGTGATCGGACGAGAACCGGTGTATTCAGCGTGGTATGGCCGTTGGCAATTTCCACCACTCTCGAGTCAACTATTTTAGCAATATCAAGCCCGCAAACACTTGCAACGACGCGACACGACGTCTATTTTCTTGCCCACGGCTTGCATACATCGGGCCGTCCACGACCATACTATATGATGGCGGGAGACGGAGGTAATTTGCCATCTCAAAACGAACTTTGGATAAATGTGGAAGAGATACGGGTTACTACAGCACCAATGCATTGCCCCAAGAGAGCTGGTCGCATCTAGATGAAATGGAATGGTGTCAAAAGGGAACGTACCAATTCAAAATCACGCATGCAATGTCTGGCATTGCAAAATAAATTATTTGAAAAAAATTAAAAACATCAGAGAATGCCTCAAAATACGTTCGTTTCGGAAAAAAAATATTGAAAGCCAACGGCACCCGGTGTTCCCAGGCGGTCACCCATCCAAGTACTATCCGGGCCCGATGCTGCTTAACTTCGGTGATCGGACGAGAACCGGTGTATTCAGCGTGGTATGGCCGTTGGCAATTTCCACCACTCTCGAGTCAACTATTTTAGCAATATCAAGCCCGCAAACACTTGCAACGACGCGACACGACGTCTATTTTCTTGCCCACGGCTTGCATACATCGGGCCGTCCACGACCATACTATATGATGGCGGGAGACGGAGGTAATTTGCCATCTCAAAACGAACTTTGGATAAATGTGGAAGAGATACGGGTTACTACAGCACCAATGCATTGCCCCAAGAGAGCTGGTCGCATCTAGATGAAATGGAATGGTGTCAAAAGGGAACGTACCAATTCAAAATCACGCATGCAATGTCTGGCATTGCAAAATAAATTATTTGAAAAAAATTAAAAACATCAGAGAATGCCTCAAAATACGTTCGTTTCGGAAAAAAAATATTGAAAGCCAACGGCACCCGGTGTTCCCAGGCGGTCACCCATCCAAGTACTATCCGGGCCCGATGCTGCTTAACTTCGGTGATCGGACGAGAACCGGTGTATTCAGCGTGGTATGGCCGTTGGCAATTTCCACCACTCTCGAGTCAACTATTTTAGCAATATCAAGCCCGCAAACACTTGCAACGACGCGACACGACGTCTATTTTCTTGCCCACGGCTTGCATACATCGGGCCGTCCACGACCATACTATATGATGGCGGGAGACGGAGGTAATTTGCCATCTCAAAACGAACTTTGGATAAATGTGGAAGAGATACGGGTTACTACAGCACCAATGCATTGCCCCAAGAGAGCTGGTCGCATCTAGATGAAATGGAATGGTGTCAAAAGGGAACGTACCAATTCAAAATCACGCATGCAATGTCTGGCATTGCAAAATAAATTATTTGAAAAAAATTAAAAACATCAGAGAATGCCTCAAAATACGTTCGTTTCGGAAAAAAAATATTGAAAGCCAACGGCACCCGGTGTTCCCAGGCGGTCACCCATCCAAGTACTATCCGGGCCCGATGCTGCTTAACTTCGGTGATCGGACGAGAACCGGTGTATTCAGCGTGGTATGGCCGTTGGCAATTTCCACCACTCTCGAGTCAACTATTTTAGCAATATCAAGCCCGCAAACACTTGCAACGACGCGACACGACGTCTATTTTCTTGCCCACGGCTTGCATACATCGGGCCGTCCACGACCATACTATATGATGGCGGGAGACGGAGGTAATTTGCCATCTCAAAACGAACTTTGGATAAATGTGGAAGAGATACGGGTTACTACAGCACCAATGCATTGCCCCAAGAGAGCTGGTCGCATCTAGATGAAATGGAATGGTGTCAAAAGGGAACGTACCAATTCAAAATCACGCATGCAATGTCTGGCATTGCAAAATAAATTATTTGAAAAAAATTAAAAACATCAGAGAATGCCTCAAAATACGTTCGTTTCGGAAAAAAAATATTGAAAGCCAACGGCACCCGGTGTTCCCAGGCGGTCACCCATCCAAGTACTATCCGGGCCCGATGCTGCTTAACTTCGGTGATCGGACGAGAACCGGTGTATTCAGCGTGGTATGGCCGTTGGCAATTTCCACCACTCTCGAGTCAACTATTTTAGCAATATCAAGCCCGCAAACACTTGCAACGACGCGACACGACGTCTATTTTCTTGCCCACGGCTTGCATACATCGGGCCGTCCACGACCATACTATATGATGGCGGGAGACGGAGGTAATTTGCCATCTCAAAACGAACTTTGGATAAATGTGGAAGAGATACGGGTTACTACAGCACCAATGCATTGCCCCAAGAGAGCTGGTCGCATCTAGATGAAATGGAATGGTGTCAAAAGGGAACGTACCAATTCAAAATCACGCATGCAATGTCTGGCATTGCAAAATAAATTATTTGAAAAAAATTAAAAACATCAGAGAATGCCTCAAAATACGTTCGTTTCGGAAAAAAAATATTGAAAGCCAACGGCACCCGGTGTTCCCAGGCGGTCACCCATCCAAGTACTATCCGGGCCCGATGCTGCTTAACTTCGGTGATCGGACGAGAACCGGTGTATTCAGCGTGGTATGGCCGTTGGCAATTTCCACCACTCTCGAGTCAACTATTTTAGCAATATCAAGCCCGCAAACACTTGCAACGACGCGACACGACGTCTATTTTCTTGCCCACGGCTTGCATACATCGGGCCGTCCACGACCATACTATATGATGGCGGGAGACGGAGGTAATTTGCCATCTCAAAACGAACTTTGGATAAATGTGGAAGAGATACGGGTTACTACAGCACCAATGCATTGCCCCAAGAGAGCTGGTCGCATCTAGATGAAATGGAATGGTGTCAAAAGGGAACGTACCAATTCAAAATCACGCATGCAATGTCTGGCATTGCAAAATAAATTATTTGAAAAAAATTAAAAACATCAGAGAATGCCTCAAAATACGTTCGTTTCGGAAAAAAAATATTGAAAGCCAACGGCACCCGGTGTTCCCAGGCGGTCACCCATCCAAGTACTATCCGGGCCCGATGCTGCTTAACTTCGGTGATCGGACGAGAACCGGTGTATTCAGCGTGGTATGGCCGTTGGCAATTTCCACCACTCTCGAGTCAACTATTTTAGCAATATCAAGCCCGCAAACACTTGCAACGACGCGACACGACGTCTATTTTCTTGCCCACGGCTTGCATACATCGGGCCGTCCACGACCATACTATATGATGGCGGGAGACGGAGGTAATTTGCCATCTCAAAACGAACTTTGGATAAATGTGGAAGAGATACGGGTTACTACAGCACCAATGCATTGCCCCAAGAGAGCTGGTCGCATCTAGATGAAATGGAATGGTGTCAAAAGGGAACGTACCAATTCAAAATCACGCATGCAATGTCTGGCATTGCAAAATAAATTATTTGAAAAAAATTAAAAACATCAGAGAATGCCTCAAAATACGTTCGTTTCGGAAAAAAAATATTGAAAGCCAACGGCACCCGGTGTTCCCAGGCGGTCACCCATCCAAGTACTATCCGGGCCCGATGCTGCTTAACTTCGGTGATCGGACGAGAACCGGTGTATTCAGCGTGGTATGGCCGTTGGCAATTTCCACCACTCTCGAGTCAACTATTTTAGCAATATCAAGCCCGCAAACACTTGCAACGACGCGACACGACGTCTATTTTCTTGCCCACGGCTTGCATACATCGGGCCGTCCACGACCATACTATATGATGGCGGGAGACGGAGGTAATTTGCCATCTCAAAACGAACTTTGGATAAATGTGGAAGAGATACGGGTTACTACAGCACCAATGCATTGCCCCAAGAGAGCTGGTCGCATCTAGATGAAATGGAATGGTGTCAAAAGGGAACGTACCAATTCAAAATCACGCATGCAATGTCTGGCATTGCAAAATAAATTATTTGAAAAAAATTAAAAACATCAGAGAATGCCTCAAAATACGTTCGTTTCGGAAAAAAAATATTGAAAGCCAACGGCACCCGGTGTTCCCAGGCGGTCACCCATCCAAGTACTATCCGGGCCCGATGCTGCTTAACTTCGGTGATCGGACGAGAACCGGTGTATTCAGCGTGGTATGGCCGTTGGCAATTTCCACCACTCTCGAGTCAACTATTTTAGCAATATCAAGCCCGCAAACACTTGCAACGACGCGACACGACGTCTATTTTCTTGCCCACGGCTTGCATACATCGGGCCGTCCACGACCATACTATATGATGGCGGGAGACGGAGGTAATTTGCCATCTCAAAACGAACTTTGGATAAATGTGGAAGAGATACGGGTTACTACAGCACCAATGCATTGCCCCAAGAGAGCTGGTCGCATCTAGATGAAATGGAATGGTGTCAAAAGGGAACGTACCAATTCAAAATCACGCATGCAATGTCTGGCATTGCAAAATAAATTATTTGAAAAAAATTAAAAACATCAGAGAATGCCTCAAAATACGTTCGTTTCGGAAAAAAAATATTGAAAGCCAACGGCACCCGGTGTTCCCAGGCGGTCACCCATCCAAGTACTATCCGGGCCCGATGCTGCTTAACTTCGGTGATCGGACGAGAACCGGTGTATTCAGCGTGGTATGGCCGTTGGCAATTTCCACCACTCTCGAGTCAACTATTTTAGCAATATCAAGCCCGCAAACACTTGCAACGACGCGACACGACGTCTATTTTCTTGCCCACGGCTTGCATACATCGGGCCGTCCACGACCATACTATATGATGGCGGGAGACGGAGGTAATTTGCCATCTCAAAACGAACTTTGGATAAATGTGGAAGAGATACGGGTTACTACAGCACCAATGCATTGCCCCAAGAGAGCTGGTCGCATCTAGATGAAATGGAATGGTGTCAAAAGGGAACGTACCAATTCAAAATCACGCATGCAATGTCTGGCATTGCAAAATAAATTATTTGAAAAAAATTAAAAACATCAGAGAATGCCTCAAAATACGTTCGTTTCGGAAAAAAAATATTGAAAGCCAACGGCACCCGGTGTTCCCAGGCGGTCACCCATCCAAGTACTATCCGGGCCCGATGCTGCTTAACTTCGGTGATCGGACGAGAACCGGTGTATTCAGCGTGGTATGGCCGTTGGCAATTTCCACCACTCTCGAGTCAACTATTTTAGCAATATCAAGCCCGCAAACACTTGCAACGACGCGACACGACGTCTATTTTCTTGCCCACGGCTTGCATACATCGGGCCGTCCACGACCATACTATATGATGGCGGGAGACGGAGGTAATTTGCCATCTCAAAACGAACTTTGGATAAATGTGGAAGAGATACGGGTTACTACAGCACCAATGCATTGCCCCAAGAGAGCTGGTCGCATCTAGATGAAATGGAATGGTGTCAAAAGGGAACGTACCAATTCAAAATCACGCATGCAATGTCTGGCATTGCAAAATAAATTATTTGAAAAAAATTAAAAACATCAGAGAATGCCTCAAAATACGTTCGTTTCGGAAAAAAAATATTGAAAGCCAACGGCACCCGGTGTTCCCAGGCGGTCACCCATCCAAGTACTATCCGGGCCCGATGCTGCTTAACTTCGGTGATCGGACGAGAACCGGTGTATTCAGCGTGGTATGGCCGTTGGCAATTTCCACCACTCTCGAGTCAACTATTTTAGCAATATCAAGCCCGCAAACACTTGCAACGACGCGACACGACGTCTATTTTCTTGCCCACGGCTTGCATACATCGGGCCGTCCACGACCATACTATATGATGGCGGGAGACGGAGGTAATTTGCCATCTCAAAACGAACTTTGGATAAATGTGGAAGAGATACGGGTTACTACAGCACCAATGCATTGCCCAAGAGAGCTGGTCGCATCTAGATGAAATGGAATGGTGTCAAAAGGGAACGTACCAATTCAAAATCACGCATGCAATGTCTGGCA
>NW_027286136.1:0-39508 GCF_022747635.1 Hetaerina americana
GCCTCTGACGCTGCCTAAACGTCGACGGAGCGGGTGCGGGAGATATAGGGGACGGGGTTGGAAAGGGAAGGCAGGATAAATCGTGGGTGGGGGAACACGGAATGAGAGTGGGAGGATGAAAGAGTAGTCTGAATGGTTATGGGGGCGGTTGTCTGCGGGTGGAAGGAGGAAAGAGGGGGCGGGAGCGTCGAATACATTCACCCCGCTCACTTCGCGGGACTGAGGGAGGATGTGTTCTTCATATTTTTTTTATTTCCGGCCGGTCGGGGAGGCGATAGAGTGTGGGGCGCGGAGGGGCCGGCCGGATGATTTACTCGATTGTCGGGAGGGGGGATGGGATTCCAGAGAGAATGGAGGCGCCTTCGCCATCGAGACGGTTGCGGAGACTTAGGGGGTGGGAAAACTGTGGTGGGGCACAGACGAAGAGATACGGGAAAGAATGTTCCTGGGGAACGGAGAGGAGGGAGCCGGAGATTTTAGAACCCCCGTCGTGGGGGGACAGAAATACATGTGCAGATCGGCGTGTGACGGAGAGAGAAGACTCGTTGGCTTCGGTTCCACGGTGAGGGAATGGAATGGGAGTCACCCATCCACGAGGGAATTGGGCCGGTGACGGGTAATATTACGGATGCCCAGGCGAGAGGCCATTTTCGCCATTTACCCCGAGACCGGAGAAGAAAGTGTATTTTGGCCATTCAATGGAGTCCGCACGTATGCATGTCGGCCACCTTGAGATTACCTGTGCGAATAGGAGTTCAACGAACTCATTTTCACCAGTTGAATTCTACGACGGAAAAACAAAATTTTAAATTACGATACTTATTTTAAGAAGAGGAAAATATGGAGTGTCAGACGATGATTACGGTTATGGTCGAAGAAATTTCTTTTAAAATTTTCTGCATGGTCAAAGCAAAAAAGTTAGGATAAATAATGATGAAGGCGGTGATATGTTAATTTTGTCCCGTCTGGATTTTCTCCTGAGAAATTGATCAAGTTATTCCTAGCTGTATGAAATGATAATGTATACGTCGTGAAAATTTTCATTTTTGTCGTGCTTGCAATTATATTTTCGTCGAACATCTCAGAGAACACAAACAAACTAGAACCAAAACAGAGAGTAAGAGAGTCCTTAGAAATTTTGGTACAAAATAATCAGTGAAAACTCAACTCAGTGAAATAATCAGTGAAATTATATTACGTTAGATTCATTGATTAATAATGCAATGGAAAGCATACACATCATTATTTCCATTAATTTAATATAACCTTGAATTGGAAAAATTATCTCTTGTTTGGCTTCAGCGGCACTGGTTGCAACGTAAATGATAACGATCAGTCTTCAAAAATATACTTGGAAATGATCGAAACGTCGGGGAATGGCATATTGAGACACGACCCAAATTTTCTGGCGTCGCCATGATGGAGAAAATATATCAATAGAGAGCGAATTTTCCGCAGTAAATACATGAGAGTTGATGACACTCTCGTCCCTTATGATGAACTTCACATAAATAATGATGCTATACACGTATAAACCACTGAACTTACACTATGCACGTAATGGTAACATATTTTTTAATATGAAAGTACAGGGTCGAATTTTTATTTCATTATTGTGAAGCTGTTACAACACAGATCTACCTGAAGACCTAACGCCTCCTGTCACAGTTTGGCAGTCTCTTACTCCTCACGGTTACTTTCAGCGTAAGATTTACATTTAGTTTTATGAGACTGTTAGATATTTACTCCCTGTTTATTAAAGTACTATTTTTAATGACACTCATGACATTCTCAAGGTAGCTTATGGTGATAACGCAATGGATAGAACGGGTGTTTTAAGTGGCAGATATTATTTCAGGAGGGTGGAGAAGATGAAGACACCGAAACTTCAGGACGCCCTTCAACCTCAAAGTGTGACGAAAGTCTTCCAATATTATAGGCTTTGTTGGACAGGGATTTCAAATTAAGTGTTTGCATGGTTTTTGATAAACAAGACATCCCTAAAAGTAATGTGCATCGACTTGTGACGGCAAATATGGGCATGAGAAAGGTATGTGCCAAGTGGTTGGCGAACAAAAGGAAACTCGCACGCGGCTCTGCGAAGAGCTTCTCGACCATGTGAGTGCCCACCTCTTCAGACTTCTTACTCTTCCCCCGCCTCAAAACCATGCTGAAAGGATGTCCCCACGTGACGGTGGAAGCGTTACAACATGCCGTGGCGAGGGAGCTTAGCAGAATTCTGGGCGCCTCCTTCCAGAAGGCGTGCGAGGCGTGGAAAACCCGCTGGCAGCGGTGTGTGGACGCACTAGGGTGCTACTTCGTAGACTATTGAGTGAATAATAAATTTTTTCATCGTCTTATTTCTATTACTTTTGGGAAAGACCTTGCATGTAAACCCCCTCTTCTTGTTCAATTTTCATCCAGCCGTTTCGTGAGTAAGAGCACCCCAAAAATAATCACTCAAAAGTCGTATTGACATTTTGACTATGACGGTATGTACGGACTATTGGTCTTTGTGACACAGTAGTATGGAAATAGCAAATTTGATGGACTCTAAGAAGGTTCTTCCCCCAACTTGGCGAAACATGTTGCCTATATTCATCTCTGAGTTCAACGGTAATTATAGTCATAATAAGTACTTGATGATAAATCGAATAATTGCGTTCGATTCAATGATCTTAGTCGTTTTTGATTAAAGTTTCTACTTAAAATATGGCTCATGTTTCCTGAAAAATTTTCAATTCTAATCTAGTGGCCTCATGGCAAGATTTTCGCCGAAAATATTGCGATAGGTATATCTTCTGGTTATGAATTTCCAGTTCGGGTCTTTTTCCGCTTCAATGATATTGGAACATAACGGTTATCATTGGAATTCATATCTGAGATTCTATCTAGAATAGGATGAAAGTTATAATAGTTTTTTGACGCTCTGAAAAATGTTCTCAACCGTTTTTCGACCTTTGATAGGTAAAAATATACGAAAAAATTGAGTTAATATTATGTTCTTGTTGTGTCTTTGGGAGAAATACCATAGGGACTTATGGACCACCTTGAAAAATAAAACCATCCTTCGGATATCACCAAGAGATGAGTGAAATATCTACATCCAGGGATATTTTAGCTTGAACTAGATTTTTCCATTTGCTTACTATGTCTTATTCTAGCCACGTACTCAATTACACCCATAGCCTCAAATAATAACGATAGTCACGTACCACCATAGAATGAAAATCGAACCATTATATCGACACTCACAAATGCTAGTATAAACAGAAATTCTCTTTCCTCGAGACCGCTTCAAAGGATAAGTTTTCTTAAGGAAAGTTGATGCCTTCTCGATTTAAGCTACATTTATTTTGTGGTTTCCTCAATTCTACAGTGAATATGTATCATTTTGCGCTGCCACTGAACAGATACGTATTTATCAAAATAATATTAGGGAGGAGGATGACTGGAAGCTGCAGCATCACGCTCTTTAGGCGGTTGTTCAGATATAACTAATGCAAATGATAAAATGTTTAGCTTGGCCATAGGCGGGTGAAGATCAGATTAGAACGCTTAATTTTGTAATGAAGGGACCTTATCATAGGGTCAGCTGATGTTGCTACGCAAACAAACTGTTGCCATTGAGGATAAAGTGTAATTATGGATAATCAGTGTGATTTTTGGTTATTTAAACATTTCAGTCATAAAATAGTATTATTTCGTTATATTTATATATATATATATATATATATATATATATATATACACATACATAGATATATATATATATATATTATATACGATATACTTAAGAAAATATAGGCTAAATATTTCAGTAAAATGTATCCCAATCCTGTTATTTTTTTGTGAGTTCAAATACCGCCCGTTCGGATGTGTAAACAAAAGTAAACTAGCCGCTGAAATCGAACTGCTAATCGTCAGTCGTAAATCAACAGAGGTTGGCCAACGAGTACGTGTAATCACATATTTTGCTGGTATCAAATATGCGCGATGAACCAATGCTGACGCAAATTAACTCAATCTCAAGCAAATTTATTATACAAGGCCTTGTTGTTAATGAAACCTCACATAATTTGCAACTATATCAGTTATTAGGGGAGCCAGCCGACAGCTGATGTCATTCGCGTCACCAAGGATAGGTGGGTAATTTGTAAGAAGTGGGATTTTAAAGGAATTGGGGAAGAGTGGAGAGAAACCCAGCGCCAGCATTAGCCTACTTCTCATGAAAGATGCCAAAGGGCCACTAAAAGACAAGAAGATCTAGCATTTGTTTGGACGGTAGTGCATAGCTATTCGTGTGAAAATACTGGATTGGAATGAGTTTAAACTCATGAACAAGCCTAATCACGAACGCTTTTTCTCATCTTTTTCCAAAGGTAACTGTTTTTTTAGAATATGTGGTTAGTATTAGATGAGCTCTCCCCTCAGTCGTCTTACCAACCTCGAGGTTGATTATTATGGTGGGTGGTGGCTGGAGCGAAAATTGATATTCTTTGTGAAGCGCATTTAAACTCATATAAGAACAACATATTGAATATTTTAGTTCGCTGAGCGAAGAGCAAACTGATGATGGCTGATTCGACTTGACATCATCTCGAGGCAGTGGAAACGGCGTAGATACAAAGGGGTTGTACGAAGGGGATGGATGGCGGGGAGAAGGACGTGGGTTGCGAGGATGCCCGAGTCTCACTCGCAGTGTGGTAGGCGGGCGGGGCTGGGGCTAGGCGGGCGCAAAATTTTGGCTTTTCGCCACCAATTTTTTCCCGAGTCACCGCACCCTACCCTCCTCCTCCAACCCCTCTCCCAGTCCCTCCGCCCACGCCGATGCGCCCACGGAGAGAGAGACTTTTCGTTTCGAAATGGTTTGTGGGAGGCCGAATCGTACGGAAGAAGAAAATGGGTGCCTTGACGGAATCATAAATGGACGGATATGTGGAGCCAGTAGGGTCGTATTACAAGGCCACCCTCTTCGGACGATTGAGATTGCTGTGCGGGAAGGCGGGGATGGGACAGTGGGCGGGACAGATTGGGTGGTGGGTGAGGGAGGAGACAAGTGGCCGGCGCGGAGGATCTAGAGTGAAATATTCAACGGAAAAGAGGACACTTTTTGCCTCCCCTGGATGGAAGGCCGAATCAACTTAGGGCAGGAATCGGGAACGAGTTTGTAACTGTCTCCACTTTTACGAGTGACCTTGTGTACAACTCTGGTGGGCATAGATCGATATATTAACCCTGCACAGACAAGCAATCGACCCTGATGGCCTTATCCATTAAGGATTGGATATGAATTTCTCTGTCATACCATAATTGGGAGTGCCATTTCATGGTTAGGCCACTTTAATTATTTTAAATGGATTTTAATTGTGCGTGTACCAGTGCTAGCATATGAGCTTTAAGCTGCTTTATGTTTCAAATTGTATTTACCGAAAAGCGAATACTCATAAAGAAAAATAAAAACAAACTGAGAAGTTGGACGTAACAACATCTCTATAGCTGTGAAAAGTGAAGGAACACTTACCGTTCAGACAAAGCGGGTGTCCATCAATTCCCGAGTACACAAAAGTTATACTTTATCGGAAATTCATTGGTATCATTTACATTGCGCGTATCGCTTCCGATTTGTAATCGTGAGCAAATGATGCACTATCTCATAATTGTTGTGTTATTGTTACTACGTGCGGCCATGGTTTTATGTCAAACGTGTCAGAATGTGTCTGGAGGAGAATATTCCCAAAAATGAACTAGCTTCCGCTCAGTTTCCGACATGTTGGTACTTACATTTTGGCACGGAATCCAATCAGCTTAAGCCAGTTATTATATCGAGAAAGCTAGTCAACAGTCGCATATTATACTCTTTAAGAACTATTGATCAATCGAACATGTTTCCGTATTGCGCCTTGTCTGAAATAATTCCATCCCCCATCTTCGTGCAGTGGCCCACCGCTGTAGAATCTGTGATAGAGGAATACATGTATGTTAGAACATCACCCTGTTGTAAATATTAATCATTCTAATCAAAGCATTTCAAGGGAAATATGGATAAAAGAACAACGAAACACCATCATAGTCCCTGGAGTATTGGGTATATTGAGCCCGGGTTTTTTCCATTCTTCTCTCTCCTCCAACCGCCTCTTCATCTTACAATAGCCTTCTATGTCGTCGGCCGTTATTATTCTTCTCCTTCTTTTACCGCATTAATCCGTCAAGAACCTAAATCAACCTCTTCTATTTTGTACCATGCCCAATCCATTTTTTCTTTTTACTTTGATGAATTGCATTCTTTTTTCTCCCATTCTATTGAGCGTTTCGTTTCGCAGTCTATTAGCCCACCTTATTTCATCATTCTTCTCCGCCGCTTTATTTGAAATTATTCTTATCTTTTCATGTCCTTCCTTTGTTCTGTCTATCTTGCAGAATTTCTTTCTAAACAATCCAAACCACTTATTCTTCTATATTATACTGTGGCTCCTCTTCATCATGCCAGAATTTTCTTTACTACTACTTAAATACCTCTTTTTTTACATTCCGCCTCTCATCCCTATTCCTATGATTTCTTCAGTTATTTTTTTTCATTCCCAAGCACTTGTACTTTGTAACTGCGGCAATTTTCAAGTTTATTGCATAGTCAGCATGTTCTTTAATTTCTCCAATTTTATCACATTTCAATTTTTCATTCACTCGTAATCCATTGCTTTAATATATGCCCCTCTGCAGCGAAATATATTCTTGAACGTTTAATATATTTATTTTATTATATTATAGAAAGAGAAACTCTCCTTCTTACTATTTTTCCATATAAAGTCAAGTTCCAATGTAAAAGTAATGCACATTCTCTTGGAAATATAGATTTATTAATCGTACTTGTACCAATGCTTGAAATTCTTCAAAATACTTTCCCCCCGCATCAATTTACTTGCGGAGATGTGTCTGCCGCGCCTGGAAGGCACCCTGAAACTCCTCGAAGGGAATGTCTCTCAGGCACGTTGTAACATGCTTTCGGATGTATTCCACGATCTCCCAATGCTTTCCTTTCAGCTCTCTCCTCAGTTGGGGAAACAAAACAATGTCGTACAGATACAAGTCTGGACTGTAAGGGGACTGGGGGACCACTGGGGTGGTGCTCCGGGCCAGGAAGTTGGTAACGTTGAAGGGTGTGTGGCTGGGGGTTTTGTCATGGTGGAGCTTGACCTTGTTTTTGACATCAGTCCTCACGCGTGTGACCCGGCGTTTCAATCTTTTTAGCACCTCCAGGTAAAAGGCTGAGTTGACGGTTTCTCCCTACTGTAGGGAGAAACTGTCAACTCTGATCAACTGCCTCATGTCAATACTCATTTAAATTCATTAGCGGCAACATTTCATGAAGAGGGTATTTTAGAGCTTGTCCAATCTTGTCCACGACAAATGCCTCAATCGTCAAGGTGATTATGTCGAAAAGTAACCATAAGTGTACATAACTTTTAATAATAAAATAAATTTTTAATGTTCTCTTGTCTTTTCTTTATGGCTCATCGGATATTGGGAAAAACTGCCCTCGTATCTATGTATGCTGATAATCAAGCTTAATTTTATGCTAATCATTTCGATAGCAAACCTTAAAGAACTCATATTGTTTCCTCTAATTCCGGTACTATCATCATAGCATTGCTTAAACATCTCTTCAGTACACAAATTCAAAATAATTGATATATAGCAACACTAGCACTACCCATTTTTCAAAGCCCAAACAGTTTGTCCCCAGTTCTAATTTGTTACGTTCCGTCGCTTTTAATAAATATGAAATTCCTTATGAAACTCCTGCCTCCTGAAATCAAATTCTTTACTATTAGAATGTTCATGACTCAATCCATATGGTATAAAGTTATTTCTATCTTATTATATTACTCTTATTTCTTTATATTCATTCCCCTGCGTGTATTTTTTGGTAGTACATTAGGTGTTTTGGTCCCATTTTTATATTTTTTAACATAATAGTTACCTCTTTCTGGGGATTATTTGGAGTCCTTAGCGTTGGATTAGCGTTCAACTTGTTTCCAAAGAATGAAGCTTATCCCCTATGCCAATTGAAATGATTTTTGTAATCATTTTTAAATATAGAAATTACAACTTTTTTGACTAAATTTCTCTAGTATCGTTCATTTAACTGCAAATTTCTTCCGCTCTTTTTATATTTTTTGGAATCTGGTTAATGTTTTGGATTTACCTTTATTTATTTCTTATAATTACTCTAATGTCCTCTTTCTTCCAATTCTGTTCACTTCTTTTAGTATTCACTAAAGGACTATGAGGACTTATCTCTATATATTTGCCATACTAGGCTAATTTTCTTGAACAGTTTCCTATCTTCTTTCGTCTTCGGTGTCACATATTGTATTGTTTCGTTTTATCCTATCTCGCGGTTTCTTACTTCCTCTCCTCGCATCGATTTTCTTCTCAATTTCACTACTAGTTTTTCACTGGAAACTACAACTTGTATTTTACTTATCACCTATATTTTTTAGATCTTCGTTGCTTATATCAACCTGTGTTATACGTTGATTTCATTTTTTCTAAACGATGTACTTAAGATTTTTTGGATATTCCATAATGTCAAGTGGAATGGGGGTTGATCATTACCTGTTCCATTGGGAAATAATGGTCCTACTCCAGGATCACCGGAGGAAGAATTTTGAGGATAGTGAAGGGGGGGGGTGAAAATGTAAATTGAAGTTTTTGATCATAGCACGAGCAGATTTTACTTAAATTTGTAAAAATTGCAAAAATGTGTAAACCATTGGTTCCAAAAATCTAATATCTTGGACTAAGTGGAGGGATGTTGAAGAAAGCGGGAATATGAAGCTCCGATTCCAATTTTAATATTCTACAAATTGAAATAAAATATATTAAAATCCGGGCAATGAGTAGCACAGTTGAACTCATACATGTCGCCTTCATCCATACACTTGTATATTATGACCCTCAAGGCATCATTAGTTTTTTGTGAGGCCATAGTTGACTGAGGAAGGATGTTTCTTGAGATTTGTATTTGTGCTTTTTCCATTTCGCAGAGTAGAACTTAGTATAAGGTGCACTCCACCTTCGTCTAAAATCAACATCAGATGGCCCTTTTAATTATCTCACACCGTTCGATATATCCATTAGTTTATAGAGGAAGGAGTTTCCGGTAGGTCCATAACTTTTCCGAGTATCATGTTTGTGTCTTGGATACGCTTGGCTTCCTAATTTAATTTGGCAAATCCTCTTAGGAACACCGATAAATCTTATTGATCCGTACTCTGACTTTCCTCAGTTCTCGACCAAATACCCACTGATTGAAAACAATTTTTTTGCACTAGTCCGCGCATCTCCTAATCCTGATTTATTACTCCATTCGATGATAAAGGTCTGTGATTTTCACTTCGTCCACTTAGTTTGATGCTTTTATCTAATCTGGTCCCTCAAGGTTTTTTTTAAATATTTTTAGTTAAACGAAAGATGATGAGGGATAGAATAGAAAAGTCGTTGAAAATGCTCAAAGTAGGCGAAATGATTTTAAAGGTTATGATAGAAAACGATTTTAAGTAAACGGGAAAAAGGGAGTTAAAGAATAGGATTCATTGAGATGTAAAGTGGGATATGCAGTGATGAATAGGTTGAGCCAAAGGCATCTGCACGATGTAAAACTTAGGTCCATAAGCGAGAAGTGTTCTCCTTCCATTTCATCAATCTGACTGCCAGTCCGACCTCCGCTCTTTTTGAGTTTTCCTTCAACGCGTTAACCTCTTCATCGTATTTTTGTGTCCATCCGATTTTTATGTTTCGGAGGCATTTAAAGTGTGCCACTGCTTCCATTTGATACACCTACTAGATTCGTTTTCGATCTTAATCTTTGGCTGATGAGTAAAATAATTCAAAGTTCTTCTTTAAATTCATTTACCTTTTATATCCATCTCAGTTTACGTCGCTCCGTAAAGCATTTTCAATATATCTCATTATCCATCAAAAGGAACTCAGAACTGTATAAATTCATTTGTCATTTATCAATAATTATTTCTTTTTTCTAGGTTTTACTTTTGTATCTTGTTCAAATATGTTAAAAATAGGAGTTTCGCCAAAATTTTCATTCGAGACCTTTAAAAATATTCCCAAGTATGCTAGACAGCCTAGTTAAGAGTCTGTATTGATGTACTATTTATATATCGGTCTCTCAGCTGTGTACCTTTAATTGCTTCTTGGATAAGTGATTTCGATCATAAACCCCCTTTAAATATGATCATGAATCCTGATATACGTTAAAAATATTCCTTATTAACAAAATAATCAGACATGAATGATACTTCATTAGAGACGACATCTCTTCCAGGGGAAATAGCAATTTTGAATTCTTACTTTATATTGATATCTGTATTTGATTTTTGACTTTATTCATTATTTTTTCTGTCATTTTTAAGATTTTTAATTTTCAAAACAATTTCCCAGTACCTTGGAAACATTCTTGGTTTGAATCGACATCACGAAAAATCATAATAAAAAATTAAATTTTTAAAATCTCTGTAGAGCTCAAACTGCAGTATAGCTTTCCGTAGTTCCTAAAATGTCGTTTAATGGTTTAAATTTAGTTTGTGTGTAGTACTGCGAGCGGTATTTACAATATTTACAATTCCTTGGCAAATGTGCTCAAGACAAACACAAAGGAGAGAATGCAACAATTACAGAGTGTAAAAATCATTCGCCTTGACAGGGATCCCAGTCAAGGCGAATGATTTTTACACTCTGAAATTGTTGCATTGAAATGCACATTAGCGGATGACTCCGTTAAAAGTTACTGTTGCGACATCTCCCGCAGTTTCTTTGGAATTTGGCGAAGGAGAGAAAACGGAGCAAAATATTTCTATTGCTATCATTAAGTGGTCTGGAATTTGAGCAAAGTAGCAACCTAAAAAATGGATAAAATAAACGATGTAGGTACTCACACTCTCCAACTTAAAGACTCTTTCGGGAAACGAGATTTTTCCTCTACAGCCTACTCCTTTTAGCTCTCTTCCCCTCTACACGTCCGTGCGGAAAAAAACAACAAGTTATCGAAAGGGTCTTATTTTTTCCAGTTCCCTTCACTTATTGAACAGCGGGAAGTAGTTCGGGAGAAATATTTTCCGAGCAGAAACATATTTCTTCTATTTTTCCTTATCCCCCAAGTATTATGACGGAGTAGATTTACTCCAGGGTCCGTTCAGTTCATCAAAAATTTGGAAGTGAGCTTTTATAATTAAATGCACTTATGTAAATTGGTCTCAGCGTCCACTTCTTCGGAAAAGAATCGCATACCGCCTTCTAATTGCTTGATTTACATTATCTCGCCATTTCCTGTGCGTTTATTTTTCTCTGTCGTTCTAGTTTGCTTAAATTTGGCGCCTCATTCATGTTAGGGAAAATCTATCATAGTATATTACTTTAATATGGATAGATATTTAGTATACCTTTTCTGGGTGCCAGCCTATATCCAGGTTTTTATTTTTCAGAAATAGTTTGTATTTTTTCCTGATAAATGCACCATATTTATTTATAATAAACGTTTCTTCAGATCTATTTAAATTTTTTGTGGGTGTGTTAATCCATTTAGCATTATTAGTGGTAACAGCGTCCGATTTACGGCCCAGTGGTTTCTGGAGTTAAGCTATCGCTAAAAGCAAACATTTCTGGATAATTACATAGGAGACAGGGAGAAACTAGACTCTGTACTACGAAATGCATGAATTCTACACGCCTATAAGGTCTCTTACCAAGTTATCTTCGGTTCCGCTGCACCAATTTGACCATGAGTTGAATACTTTTATTTCTGTTTTTAAAATTGTCGGAGGTACTAATGTATCCCCCAAAGAAATGACCAACTAAAATATAATGCCTTCCGTCTTTCATAATTCGATATTTTACGCTCAAGGGAACTTCCGTGTTTGCGATGAAATGTATTTTATAGATATGACCGTATTGCGTGAAAATAAAAATGGTGCCCTGGCTTGCGCGTGGTTGGGTGGCTTTCGTGCTGCATCCTAGGGTGCAGTTGTTTGTTGGTTTATGATATATGTGTTTGCATGAGTATTGGATGAAGGGATTTTTGCATTAGTGTGTGCGCCGCGGTGGGTGTTGTTTTCTATGTTTTTGATTTTGCATGTGGTATTGTTCCTCGTTACGGGTGGTGACCTAACACCCTCCGCCACACGCCCTTGGGGCGGCTAGCGGGGTATTATGTAGATATGTAGAAATATTTCCAAATTGTTTACCAGATTATAATATTCAGTTTTTAATATTCCATACTATGGGTCAATCATATCTTAGGCTGTTTTGGACTCTTCCAGCGTCAAATTAATGCAAACGATGAAATAAAGTATTAGCAGTCATGAAATGAGTGGTGGTGGGGAAATGGAAAGACTTTCAACTAGATTTTTCAAGAGAATGGGTACAAAACCCAAAGTGAGAACGTTTGTCAACTGCTTTAAAAGAGTATGGTTTGGTGTTAATAGTGAATGTTTATGACGAATTCTCAAGAAAAATAATTTACAAATTTGATACCATAGGAATTTGCATGGTTTAGAATTTTAAATTGCTACTGAGAATTTCTTTTAGCCATTTTGGTAGGCAAATTCAAAAATTCTATTAATAATAAATAATAATGGACACAATTGAGCAAGCATTTAGAAAATTTATCATCTTCGCGAAATATTGTAGAGTAATTTACAGTTTCTGACATTATGTGCCTCGCCTTCTAATTAGACGCATTGTATTCCAAATGTTAACTCATAATCATGCAGATCGATAACAATCGAATCTTTTAATTTTACTATGGACCAGCAATTATCTGAATATTTTGTCCGATAGAAGAAAAGGTTGAGCATAAAATTGAAGTCGGTTCGCAATTTCTGATTGAAGTCTCCTTGATGCCTCTTAATATCTCTTACGAAATGCATTATGGTTTATGACCGAAGTATTTCCAAAACTCAGTTTCTGTTCGTCTTCAAGGGCTGTTGCATTGATTAAATTATTGCAGAAAGTTGTAAGAATGTTTATTTAAATCATTCAAAAAAATGTCAGTTAAGCAATATTGGAAAATTATATTTTTTGTCCGAGACGAAGAGTTTCAAATTGAAGATAAATAGCTTTTTGCTCAACTCCCTCCATCTTCTATCAAATTATGGTTTCTCTGAGTAAAAATTATTTCATTACCTAAACCTATAAATCAGTCGTTAAAATTATATTCCACCGAAATATGAAGTTGTTCTGTTACACATATGTACGAGGGTCATCCGGAAAGTAGTACCCGTTCGTGCCGCATGAAGTGCTGACGACGCGAGTAGCCGTTGGACGAGGTCAGATAGCTTCAGTGGCTTGTCTGCCTTCTCTGAGCCAAGTTGCGTGACGCTAGCATTGCCTGTGTTGTTTCTGTGATTGTTTACAATGTTTAAAAAAATTGAGAACGCCGCCAGTTGTGAAGTGAGGGCAGTGATTAAATTCCTCAATGCAAGAAACGTTCGCCCATGTGATATTCATCGCCAATTAAAGGAGGTGTATGGAGACAATGTAATGGACGAGTCGTCTGTTCGGCGGTGGTGTCGCAACTTCAACATGGGGAGGGGGAACACACACGACGATGAGCGTTCGGGGAGACCGTCTGTCATTACAGACCAACTGGTGAGCTCAGTTGACGAATTCGTGAGGAACGATCGGCGCGTCACAATTGATGACATCTGTGAGCATTTTCCCAATGTTTCTCGAACAATTGTTCATGAAATTGTTAAACACCATCTGCATTATGCAAAAATTTGTGCAAGATGGGTCCCTCGCGTATCTCAATGAGCTGGCGGCGAAGGACTATGCAGCAGGAATACAGAAACTTGTCACACGTTATGACAAATGCCTTAATTTGCTTGGAGATTATGTTGAGAAGTAGTTTAAAGTATCCTCTTTCAAATAAAATTTTTTATGTTTGTTAATATTTACTTCTGTCTCTTTATTTCACGAACGGGTACTACTTTCCGGATGACCCTCGTATGTAGCACTGATACAAATTGAGAAATCAGCATTGCAAATAAATAGAAAGTTAGGCAATCTTTAGGATTCCATAAAGGCAGCCAGCCAACAAATTGTAGTCCACCTGGAAGCCAGGACAAAGCTCGCCCATACTGACTCCAGCTTCAATTCACATTCCCTTGGTCGCCGTTGAATAAAGTATTGTCAATACTACTGTATTTTTTCTCATTTTCATGCCCATGGCATGGAATCCCTACGGTCTCAATTCGGGTTTGCATTAATATTGGGATATTTGGCGTCTATTTTTCATTGAAAACTTTGATTTCTTTCTGGAGTATTAAGATGATCAGCTGAAGTAAACCAAATTTTCTTTTTGAAACTTCGGACGCCCCCTGACTACTTGGTTGCTTGTTACTGAAAAAAACCAGCGTTTCTTAAAATTCTACCCCTTATCCCTGCTAAAAATTATTCTAATTGCTAACAAATAAAATGACCCTATTTCCAGAGTGTCGGAGCAAAAATAAATATACGCCTCTGGGATAACTCTAATACTTATTAATGCGCTATTTAACGTAAATGAAATTATATATAGTCATAGATAACTCGTAGGTTACAAGTGAGCATATAGTCTGTTGTATGTAAAGGCTATTCTGTATTTCACTATAATGGAGCCCCAACAATTAACTGTGGCATACTGTTATCCCCTGCTAACCGAAAGACGCAAGTACTTTACTAACTGTAAGAGATCATTCGGTATTTTTTTCAATAATAATTTGGTGATTTAAGACTAATTTTTTAACTAATGCTTTACGATATTCCCGATTACTGGAAGTTTTATATTAGGATTGAGAAGATACGAGTCGTAAGGTTGTGAGCTTTCTTGTGGATCGCTTCTTATTGTTTCAAGATTTTCTTTCATTTCCACCAAGTAGACCAACTTCGGAACGAAGTAGCATTTTCTTAAACCCCTGTAGCTTGTTCAAAAAGAAGAAAACATTTTAAGGGTGATCAGTGCGTCGGCCGCTCCTACATTGCCTCCGTGCCTTCTTCCTCGGGCATGTCTCCACTCCAACCCCTCCGCCAGCCCTCCTCGATACCCAAGCCTCCCACAGCGGCACCCTAATGAGAAGCTTTTGATGGGAAGATGGGATCTCAATTGTGCATGCAGAGGCCTCCTAATTGTCCCCTGCTTCCTTGCTACCTTTCTTCCTTCCCTCTTATTCTCTCCCGGCCCTCCTCCTGCCTCTTCGAGTCAAAAGACATCCCTTTCTCTCCCCCTCTCCCAGCCTCTTCCTCTCTTTCCCTCTCTCTCCTCTACCAGTCGAGGTCAAAGGAGGAAGAGACGGGACAGACGAAGAGAAGCATCAATGCCATAATTTCGCCCCATGAGTCTAACAAAGAGCGAGCGGCAGGGATCCTTTTCCCCATTCCCACAGTCGGTCATCCTGGGTTAGTTCTGCGAACTCGAATCAAGGGTTAGGCTTCTATGTCATACTCTTGCTCTGATAGCGAACTCCACGACGGAAATAAAGAAGGCCTCCATTTTGTGTCCTTTTGCCTCACTGACTTCACTGCAACTCGGCTAACAGCTGGAGCAATCCAATTTTTGTAATTCGGCAGGGAACATTTACTCAGTTCCAGATAGAAGCACATAATTTGTTAGCGTGGAACGACAGTGCAGTTAATGTTACGAAATTTTATCTTTCTCAGGCCACCCGAAAGGGCCCAAAACATGTGAAAACACTTTCCAATTAATATTCTTCCTAAATAGCTCCTTCGATGAAGCTTGCTGTAGTCAAGTGAAATAGGTTTGAATGGCTACCGTAAAGAGCTCTCGACTTCTGATCGAAAGCTATCGGTTTCAAAGTTGAAAATTTCATCCGAGAGCAAAAATCCATGCGTAAAGTCAACAATCAAGCTATCATTTTTGTGTGATTCTAGTGAAAATAAATGGTTAAATTGTTTTTATCTGCGCTTGTGTTTTGATATTGTACTTCCACTTTTGATACGGTACCTTCCACATTAATTTTATGGCAGGGTATCGTGATCATGTTTATTTGCGACCTGAGATGCACGCACCAATCAAGATGGTATTAGTTTTTGGAGAAATTTTCAAAAGGTTGTCATAATCCCAATTG
Source organism: Hetaerina americana (assembly GCF_022747635.1). NCBI lineage: Eukaryota > Metazoa > Arthropoda > Insecta > Odonata > Calopterygidae > Hetaerina > Hetaerina americana. The sequence goes on from NW_027286136.1 coordinate 16,143, forward strand.
CAAATACGGCTGACATCCTCGTTCAATTTTTCAATACGTCTTCATATAACGTATATACTTGATGGTTATCAAGGCAGATTTTGAAATTACCGAATCATCTACTCAGGAAATATCAAATATCTAAATGTATGAATGTCGAAGTCTCTTACACTTACTCTATACGAGTGATACGATCTCCTGATCGGGTCCAAAGTTATAATAAGGCGTTCTGCGACATAAAAAAGCACGAACTACTTTCTTAAATCAGTCTAATTCTTTCACTTACAAATTTATTTCCCTAATGGCCTTATAACAGTTTCTACTCGTGAGGCAATTTGGCGTACGTATGGGATATACTGTGAAAGCTTCTCCTTCCATTCCTCTTCTCTCTCTGTGGGGTGGGAGGGGGGCAACTCACGCCATCCTCTATCCACAGAGGTGTGTCATGTTCCTTACCTGTGACATTAGGGGTGGAGAATGTCTGTGTGATAGTAGAATTTCCCCCTCTTACTTTTCAATTCTGCATGATTTTTCTTGTTATGGCGGAGGTCTGTCGTATAAAGGTTGTGGTTTATTTTTAAGTGGGAGGGGTACTGACATCGGTTGGTGGTACACGGAGGTAAGAAGGGGGAAAGAAGTGCGCGCGGAAGTGCGGAAAAGAGTATTGCGAGTGGATCCGCGCAGGCCTCCATTCCCATTCCATCGATTCTGGTCACGCGCTAGGTCTTCTTGATGTGATAAGTGCGTGCCACTTGCAAGAGTCTCGAATTTATTTATTGGCTGTCAATGTGCCACAAGGATGGAGACAACTTCCACGCTGCGGAAATCCACTTTGCACGAACTCCACAAACTTCTTTTTTCCATACCTTCTCCATTATGCACTTATCTCTTCCATCCTGCTCGCTCCTCCTCCAAGTCCATTCCATCCCTTTATCCACTCCAGCCATCTATATTTCCTTATTTTCTCCTCTTGGCCCTTCACGCGGTGTAGATATTCGCACCTCGCTGTTGGTCTAAACAGAAAAATATCACTGCTTTACGGAGGCTTGAGTCGGATTTTCGGTGACCGATCAATCAATAAATATTGATATGTCTCGGTAACCATGATTATCTCTATTAAAATATTTAATGTTTATTGTCATTCAAACTGCTTAATATAGAATTTGTAATGAAAAATTACAAGTACAGTCATCAATTTCTCATAAAGTTCATGAAAGGTAAACCGCGAAAAATTGCTACATTTATAATTGATCTTCAGTTGAAATCTATGAATCTTAGATTGGAGGACGCTTATTTTTTTAAAATCCCATGACCATTGGGAAATTCAGAGCATCTATGCATTTATCCACATTTAGAGGCTACTATAGGTGCATTAGCATTCAAGGTCCTTTATAAACACACACGTAGATAGCCTACCGTTCTAAGGTAAGTTTTGAATGGACACAGATTGTAGACTCCTATATTTCTTCGCCTCGCCCAACAAGACAAAAACTGACACCCCGGACTACAATAAGCTTAGTAATTTGGTATTGTTCCTATTTACGGGTGGTGACCTAACATCCCCCTCCACACGCCCTTGTGGCGGATTGCGGGGTATTATGTAGATGTAGATACGAGGTTAGGTAGGTTAGGTAGGTGTAGATAGGAGGTTACGAGGTAGATACTCGTATAATTTGTTCTTCAATGTCGCATACATTATATTTCATCATTACTTCATTCAGTCCAACACCCCTATCCTTTTTCTACCCCTACTTCACTTGCTTAACCCCCACTCCTCTTATCTTAACATTCGGCATTCTGAAGTTAATAAAAATGCTCTACGTCCACTTTTCTATTCTAATTTTGCTTTCTTCTGAAAAATTTCTCTCCTCATTCACCATGCATAGCATTTCTTTGTTTATTTCGTATCCGACCATTTAACTTGTCCCATCCTTTTCCACAGCCATATCTCAAAATTTACCAAATCTACGCTTATCATCTTGCTTTAACGACCAAGTTTTCGATCCGTACAAAACCACGCTACTTGCCCAAGTTTTTTGGGCCATTTCCTAACATCCTTACTCAACGCCCATGCCATCAATTCCATCCTCCATATAAAAACTTATTTCCCTAAAGCGTTTCTACTTCTTTTGTCCGAACTACTTTTACCATTTCGGTAAAAAGCACTTCCAAGATATGCACTCTGTTCCATCTGCTCTAGTTTATGTAGTCCATTTTCAATTTTTAAGTTAGCTTTTCTCTTTCTCTAAAACTACAATTTCACTCAGAAATGCTTCCAATCTCTTAACTGACGGGCAGACTAAAGTTTGATCATCTGTAAATATAACTGGTTTAACGAATTCTTCACAGACTTTCATTCCTCCTGTTAAAATTTTAATCATTACGTTCACATATAAGCTAAAGAGCACAGGTAATATTAGGTGCCCATTCTTACTTCTCTAACTAACACTGCCTATCCGGACTCTCCATCCCCCTCTTGCACCTGAGTAGACTAAGACGTGCACAGGTTGTGGATGAGTCTCCTCTTCCTCCAATCTACTCTTATTTTCTGTAATACATTCGTTAAATCAACCCAATTTACTCTATCGAGCCCCTTCTCGGAATCTTTGAAACAGAGAAGTACACCCTGATTTTATTCTGTCCTCTCTAATAGTGATATCATTATTGCTATGGCATCACAAGCACCTCTCCCCTTCATGAACCAAAAATGATCATCCCCCTAGTAGTCACTTGCCCTACTCTCCACCACTTCATTGATGAAACAAAAAACTACTTTTGCTGTGGTGAAATCAAACATATTGATCAATATTCTCACATCCGACCAGACAGGTCAGTGTTTTCAGATTTAGTCAACTTTATTCTCAAAATTGTTACAAATTATCCCACCATATTCATACTTCTAAGTTTTCCTATGCCACTTAGTGTTTTTTCGAGAATGTTATCCATTTATTTATGGCAGCTTTATTTTGTTTCAATTCCTTTAATGCCGTTTTGCTTCAAAATCAAGTGCTCAAGGTCCTAAGCTAATCCCATCTACGTAATATTCTCTCTCCAAGTCTAAACTTGCTGGCTTAATAACATTGCCATATTGGTCCCTTATGCGTGAAGGTACTTTCAGTCACTCTCACGTCTTTCCAGGCCCAATTAATCAGTTTCTTTCCGTATCTTTCGTGGGGTGTACGTATTTTCTCTTCTTACTTTTCTATTAGGTCTTTCACCTTTCTGTACAGTGCCCCCATTTCACCCTTAAAAACTCTCCATATCCTCGCATGGCAGTTCCGTCATGCTTCTTCACCCTATTAATTTCTAACCTCAGTTCATTGTTTATCTATTTGTGCTTCCTTCTTTCTAATCCTACGTTCAGTTTTCTTCCATTTTTTCTCTCATCTATCTTCATGGTCATCTCGTTTATAATCCATGCTCCTTTAGTCCTTATCCTATTTACTGCTTTTCGAGTTTCGTTTGTATCTTTCAATCTCCCATTCGTGAATTGTTCCCATTTTTCTTTTGCTGTACTCTTATCACTCATGTTTTCTCCTACCTCCTGGTAATCCTTTTTCTTAGTTCCGTTTAACGCTTCTACATTCCTTATCCTCATCCGCTTTCTCTGTTTTATTCTATTGTATCTGACGTCAATCTTAATTAGTGCTAAAGTATGACCTGAATCTGCTTCCGCTCCGAGGAAACTGTTAGAATTCATAAGTTCCTAAATCCGTGTCTATATAATATCGCTCTTTATCCACGGGAATTCTTCGCCTATATCTACTTCTACTGTGTTGTTTAAACCCGGTATTCGTCATGGTTAAACTCCTGGTTACTGTAGAGCTGAATTGATTCCTCCCCACGTTTATTCCTTATTTCTGAGCCGTAGTACCCTACCTCACTACTATTTCTACCTTCACCTACCATCTTTTTCCCCCATCAAATGTTTCCGTGCAAGAAAACTGGATGTATTTCCTTTAATTGATCGTATACCCTGTTTATTTCTGTCTCCTTTTGGCTAAGTTTTAGTATGTAGATGTGCACATTGACCAATTTCGTTGTTTCAGATTTTACTTATACCAACATTCTACGACTCACCAGATCTATCTTTAATGCACTTTTTTCCCTATTTTTTTGCTTAGTACTCCCACAGTTTGCTGGCTCGCTTCCCCTTCACGGTGCATTACTCTGTCGTTAACTTTCCAGTAATCCCCGTTTTCTCTTTTTATCATCCCTAAAGCATCTACATTTCCTCTTTCCCCTCTCTATATTTTCTGATTTCCATGCCATCAACGTGATCTTAACATTCCAAGTCCCTATTTTAATGTGGTCAGTCTTCTTTTATGTTTTTTTGCTTCTGCTGCTGTAGATTTTGCTTAGCAAGTACGAGTAGTTTGTGTAATGACGACCGCGGGAGCCTTGTCTCTCCCAATGCCAGGTGCGACACACGGCTCAATGGCTGAGTTCCGTAGCCACCAGGACTCATTTCTATACTCGTGTCCATCATTTATCTTGAAACAAATGATTGAGGTTGTTTCCATTCGTCGCCCTCAGCAGTGTTTTAGCGTGATATGATCACTGTCAAGATAGATCAGCACAGCGGTGGATCTGTAGATGAATCATCACGAATTAACTTATATTAGGTCACAATTGTTTAATTTAAACTTGGATCCAGATCAATAGAGTAATTTTTATCAATTCCACACTCACAGGGAATAGATTATCCCACATGTTTTTATAATCTGGAATGAGGGCAATTCAATTGATTATTTCTTATACCAATCCTGGAGTTGACCGATATTAACATAGCTGTCAACGCATCCCCAAACACCTAAGCCATTTAGTCATTTAAATTTAATGCAAATAAAGAAATTAAAGGTATGATTTTTTATAAATTTGTTTTATATATGAATTTTATTTTACAATCAGTTAACATGATTGAATTTGAAAAATGAAGAATAAATTAATTTATTTTTTATTCCTTATTCCCTCGCTCACCGTCCGTTCTTAACGCTGCTCATAAAAATCTTTTTTAAATTTTGCCCCTCATCTAGTTCTAGGCATCGTGTTTGCTTCTCTTGTGCAAACAGAAATTCGATCTCTCACAGGGACGAATATTTTTCATTTCTGTAATGAATACCTAGGTTTTTGTGAATCAAAAAATATATTATATAACTACCATTTCTCGTTCATAATCTACATTAATGATGATGACCCTCTAGTAGCAATTAAAACAATTCGTAGCTACAAATGAAAAAAATTAATTTTGATTTTTTCAGACTGAACCTGGTGAAAATACATTATCACTGAAGTAAAAATATTAATTTATCTTTCCACAAAACTTTTATTTCTGAGGAAAGCGCCGATGAGTCTAAGCTAGTTGTACCGAATAAAAATTTATTGGCCGTTTTCTGATATGTAACATCCCATAAATCAACCAAGCACCTGCCTTTACACGTCTATCACACATAAATTCCACCGGAGAAATGTGGACTTTGGTTGACCAACTTTCACGTGCACGCTGGAGTCGATACCCAATTTTTGCTCGTTTTTTCGAAGTGGTTCTCCCTCTAAATTCACTCCCTCTATTCCCCGACCCTTACTAAGCATTTTCTTTCTCCCAATTCGACTAAAAGACTCAAATGGGTGTCGGCACTCGGTGGCAGAGATTTTTTTTATATTGAGAGCGCAACCAGAAAATTATTGGGTAAGGGAACCAGGAGAGAAACATATGGAGTTAAAGGGAGGCTCCGAGCCACGAAAGGAAACCTGTCCTTCGGTTATGTTTATTTTTCGAGGACAACGGAGTCAGAGAGATTGGGAGGGGTGGGTGGGGGTTACCGCGAGGGTTGAATCAGAGGGCGACGGGAAAGGCTTCGAGCCAGGGATGGACGGGGCGCAACAGGTGAGTACGGAGAGAAGGGAGAGAGAGGTGGTGGAATAAATGAGGGTAAATGGAGAGGGAGGAGGGTGAGGTAAAGATGTGGGTGGGGATGGGGGTCTCTGGGAGGGGACCGACCGCATTTGAGAAATTTGGAAAAAAATATTCGTATGGGTGTCTGCGTAAAGATAAGAGGAGAAGGGGAAACTTCCATTTGAGAGGGGAGGGTGAAGGTGGGCAAGAGTTTAATAGGATTTCTCCTGAGTTAATGGGAGAGAGAGTTGACAAGAGCCTTCGAGCAAATCTCGGCAGTCGGAGCATGAAATCTTCTTTCCTTTTGTTCTGAGTGACGCGCGTGTCGGATCGGATCCATTGTTCCGAAGAAATCTGCTTGCTCACCCGGAAGATGGGATCGTGAAGTTTTGATAACTTATGAATTATGGTTTACGTTAATTTCCCGATTGTGGAGGGTATCAATGTGCTAACGCTGACACCAGACGTACATAAGAACAAAAAAAATTGGCCGATGTCATATTCCATTAATACGTGTAACATCTCGGCGGAATGTTAATGAATTCTTAGAAAACTTCACGGTTAAGATGCCATATTTGAATGATGTACGTTATGCGACGAGCTTGAGTGACTTGAGTGTTAGTTTCTCTGTTGTTCTTCGAAGATGGGCTTCCCATCTCTTGAAGTAAGCTCTCAATTTCGTCATCATTAAGATACTTGAGACGAGGCGCACTGTAAAATGTATGGAGTTCCTGCGCACTGTTGATAGAATTTGAGAATAAAACTCCCCTCTGATTATTGCGATAAAAACTCTTGATGCATTTTGTAACTTCACCTGATCTTCGCTGAAAAAATTGTCAATTCAAAAAATTTTAGGTAAATCATGTACCAGTATGTAGTACGAAAGACAATTTTCGTGATTTAAAGCGAACGCACGTTTTAAAAAGCTCTCACTTTAGCCATACTTACGGACAAATTTCCTTTCATTATTTTCCGCTAACATCCATTGCAATTTTTCATGCGCCCTATTTAGCATATAATTTTCATGCCATAATAAGGTTTTAATGAAGCATTACTTGATCCTGGTTTTTTGATGAATGGATGGATCCGCCGATGCTCTGAATTTCAATTCCATTTTCATTTTGTAAATCTAGTTGAATTTCATTTTTTATAGACTTAGCCTAACGCAGAAAGAAAACTTTTTGGTGACTCAATCTTTTGAAAACGCCTATCAATGTCCTAATTATAGTTCACTGCGTGAGTGCGCAAACATTATGCAACAAACGTAATGCGTTACCTGTCACTTGGTTGACCGAAAGGAAATTCTGTCATCTCCGGTGGGTGCACCCATGGGTAACAACATTGATCCTTTGAAATGACTAGTGAACAAATGTTATTATTTTTTCATAATTTACCTTTTAATACATATTGCACAAATTAGTCGAATTAAATTCAAAATTTAATCAAGGATAACATAAAAATGGCTAATTTGAAGATACACAATCAATGCCCGATGACAAGCAGTCCTTAACCTTTTTTTTGCAGGTTATGATCTTCCTCATCGAGGGCGTCCTACCAGAGGGCTACTTCGCCGACCACCTCCGGGGTCTCTCGGTGGACATGGCGGTCTTCCGGGACCTCCTTCGCCTCCGACTACCCGCTCTCTCGCGCCATCTCGAGACGCTTCAACACGACGCCAGAGACAGCGCCACTGGTGAGCAAAATCTTTCTGTCTCGACGACATATCTTATGAATGAAAGAAGGAAGTCGACACAAATCCATTCACTGTCACTTAATCTCTAAAATTGCTGAATTGAATAATCAGGTGGATGCGTCAAAATAAATGCTTCTAAATTTACCTGTACTTCAATCCAGTTGGATGAGTCACAACAAATTAATATCGCTTGGTCTAAAGGTTCGCAAAACATGTCCATAGGGAGCGCAATTAATCCTTTGGCACAGTAACTAGCAATAAATCTTTTTCACTATGCCACAGAGGTTTTCATGGTGGTTTCCAGAAATCCAAATGGTTTGGGTCGATGAAATTGAAACAATTGCTGCTAAAAGCAAAAGATGAATGAGAAATAGAATACTGACGGCAATGAGGACCTTCATCAGGAAAAATTAATCTCATTTAATTTTTTTCATATTTTTCTACCAGCAGCAAAAGTTGTTAATATAATTAATGAAAATGATAAAATTTTTGTTTGCAAATTTGCCTTACATGGGCACGATACCTAAACCATGGGTAAGGAAGAAAAAAAGAGACCGGACGCCTTCAAATTCGGTGTTACAGCGGAATGTCGGATATTAGCTTGGCAGAGACAGTTAAAAACAGAAAGTTGATTGAAATGATATACAGGTGTTGATCCAAAGTCAAAAAATCTAAGAATTGCAAACTCCAAGATGAAAGACTTTTTATCCAATAACAAAACGAATCAAAAACAAGAACGTAGTCAGTTTCACTTTTTAAGGGAGAAATATCCCATGAAAATATTATTTTCCATTCCATTTAAAACTTTGAAAAATGATGAATATATTTTCCGATGGTTCAATATGAGTTTTCAACTGCTCACTATTTTCTTTGAGCGTAAATAGTTTTTAGGATTTCAAGTTCAGTTATTCAATGGGGTAGCAAAGCAACTCTGGCCCAAAAGCCAAGGTTTCATCTCTTTCTAAGGACGATATTTCTATGTAAACTCAGGTGATTAGGTCATTCGGAAACTGACTGTAAGAAAAGTCTTGCGTGGATTGCAAAGTCAACCGAATAACCTAAAGAGCCGTCAAGCATCATAAATAGACAATTCATGTGATGTATAATTCATGGTGTTATTTGAACCCACAGAATTCTTAATTTCCGAATGCCGCATTATCCAGCTGACCAATAAAGGAAGAGCAGAGGATAATTTATCACCGGATCTGAGTGTTACTTCAGACTGAGTTACACGAATAAAAAGAAATGTTTCAGGAGTGATGTGGTGGAATATCATAATTAATTAAAAATTGGCAATTTTCCACAAAATAAAATTTATTAATGCGACCGGTTTCAATGTAACTGCACCATCGTTAGGTCCCACCATATCGTCACCTGACGTTGCTGTAGTTACATTGAAACCGGTCGTATTAATAAATTTTATTTCGTGGAAAACTGTTAATTTTCAATTAATTTTAATGAGATACACGAGTTAACTTTCCAAACTGCATCCTCATTGATCCTTTCCCCGACAGGAGCCGTGTATGAGCCACCCCTAACCAACGTATTCACCATGCAGTGGTTCCTCACCCTATTTTGCAATTGTCTGCCGAGGGCTGCTGTCCTCCGCGTCTGGGACCTCGTGTTCCTGGAGGGCAGCGAAGTTCTCCTGAGAACCGCGCTGGCCATTTGGGACGGACTCCAGGAGTAAGTAAACAGTAGTTTCATGTTGACCTATGGAAAGAACTTTTCTCCCAGGTGAGTTTCATCAAACGTCACTTAAGTTCGAACCAATAATAAATATGCCACATCATAGATAAATAACTGTTCCATTTGCTTTCGTTAGCCATCACTTAACCGCACGTCACTCCCTGAATGTTTAGATTTGAACCACAAAGTGTCACTAGGGCTTTAAAAAAAATAGAGACTCGATTACGATTTGCTCATTTTGAACTGCTCAAGGGCCCAATTAGACGTAAGCGATGGCCTCAGATTTCTAAAGTACGTATTATCGATGTCTCACGTCCCAAGCTGGGGCACATTCTTTCCGATTTCGCGCCCAACGATCACGAGACAATTGAATACAAAATAAATTAACATTCGAATCGTAGTATTGGCAATATTACCAATATAAAATGGCCAGTATATATATACTACCTTGATCAAAAATTTCCCGGAATTTATTCAGAAAATTAAAAATACAAGTTTATTCATCTAAATCTATATTGTCCCCTTCAAAGTAATCCCCATCGACTGCAACACACTTATGCCAGCGCTTGATCCAATCCTCGAAACATTTTTTATATTCGGTTTTCGGTATGTCCATCAGTGCTTCCTGCGATTTTTCCATTACTTCCTCTCGGCTGCTAAAACGCGTTCCCCGTAATGGTTTTTTAACTCGATTGAACAGAAAGAAGTCACAGGGAGCCAAATCAGGTGAATTCGGTGGCTGTTGGATGGTATTTGTTGCATTTTTCGTCAAAAAATTACGAATAATGATAGCACTGTGCGACGGTGCGTTATCATGGTGCAAAATCCACGAGTTTTCTGCCCACATTTCTGGTCTCTTTCGGCGAATTGCTTCACGCAAACGTCTCATAACGCCCAAATAATACTCTTTGTTTACTGTCTGGCCTTCTGGCAAAAATTCATGATGCACTACACCGTTGTAATCCATGAAAACCGTCAGCATTGCCTTCTTTTTTGACTGAAAACGACGTGGTTTTTTTGGTCTCGGCTCATTTGGTGAACGCCATTCACTTGCCTGATGTCTGGATTGCGTGTCGTACTCATAAACCCACGTCTCGTCTCCAGTAATGATCCTTTTGATGAATGTGGGATCGGATTCAGCCTCGCAAATCATGTCTTTTTTCGACGTCAACACGGTCTCTTTTTTGCATGAAATTGAGGTCTTTTGGCATGCTACACGACGGAAACCCAAATCATTAACCACAATGTCTTGGGCGGATCCATAGGCAATGTTCAAGTCCTCCGCTATTTCTCTGATGGTTAATTTGTGGTTATTGACCAAAATTTCTTTTACTTTATCAATTTTTTCACCGACTTTCGATGTCGATGGTCTGCCACTGCGTTCATCATCTTCGATTGACTCACGACCACTTCTGAACCGCTCGTGCCACTGGTAAACGACCGTTTTTTTTAGAGAATCGTTGCCGAAACACTTTTCCAACATTTCCAACGTCCGTGCGCCACTAAATCCGTTTTTTACGCAAAATTTAATACAAGTTCGTTGTGGCAAATTTAAATCCATTTCTGAAATTGTAAAAAATCGCCAACACACACAGAGATAGATGTACTCTTGGCTACGTAACTTTTGCAAATGTCAAGTTATGACACTAAGATTTAAAGGGAATATCAACAACAGATGTACCAATTTAACAAAAAAAAACAGAACTCAAATCGGAACGATGGGAGCGCCACACGGTGGTTATTCCGGGAACTTTTTGATCAAGGTAGTATATATATATATATATATACTACCACTATATATATATATATTGATGGAAATGAGCTCTTACGGCTAGTAATATATAATAAATTTGAAACTCCAATAGCCGTAAACAGTTTACCTTTCTAAACAAAATGAAAATGAAATTAATTGGCTAGCGCCACAAGTCAAAAAGGGGTAAAGGTAAAAAAGGATAATGAGGTAGGTAAAAGGGGTTAAAGGTAAAAAAGGAGAGGATAAGAAAGGTGAATACGAATACGCGTATTTCGGCCACAAAGTAGCCCTCTTCAGCGTACTGAAGGGTAATCGTCACTACAACACAAGTCGAAGTGAGAAAGGGTAAGGGCAATCCGAAGAATATATAGTGTTACATGTGTGGGGGAGGGGGGGGTGAAAAAGACAAGAGCCAATGGACGAGGCTGATAGTGGAGGAGTTTGAAACGATAGGTTATGTAGTGAGGGGGAGGGGGAATTACACGGTCCAAGAAATGACCGTTGCAAAGAGGGGGAAAAAGTGAAAGGGAAGCTTTACACAACCGTTAAGCGAACGTAGAAGGGGGAGGGAAAAGTGAAAGGCAACCTACAACAAATAACCGTTGAGGATGTGGGAAAACCGTAACAGAGGAAGGGAATACCACAAGAACGGAAACATGACGGTTAGTGAAAGGAAAAAGGAAAAGAAGCACAAACGTTGAAGAGACTGTAGGTTTACAAAGAACTAAGGGCATTTTAAATTTAACAGGGAGAAAAGAGAGGAATATGATATAGGTCCTGTGTCACTGTTTAGGAGATTGTCTCTGTTTTTGAAAATTAAAATGCTCTCATAAGCGTCAAGTAAATTATTCTTAGTTTGTTTTAGGAGATTTAAATTGTCTTTTGTCATGTGGTGTCCTGTTTCAATTAAATGCTGTGCCATACTGGATTTGTCTGGTTTATTGTGTTTGTAGTGGGCGTAGTGTTCTTTATATCTCGTAAGAATGTTTCTGCGTGTTTGGCGTATGTAATAAGCTTGGCAAGTCCCACAGTTGATTTGGTAAATGCCAGACTTCTCTGTTGTAGGTATTTTGTCTTTGGTGTTTCCTAGGAGCTGTTTTAGTTTGCTGTTGTTGGTGTAAGAAATTTTCGTGTCAACAGTCTTGAAAATTTTTTCAATGCCTCTGGTTAACTGAGGATAGAAGGGTAATTTAATGTATTTCTTTGTTGCGTCTTTTTTGTGTGTGGTGGCCGTGGAAATTAATTTCTTTAATTTGTGTTTCTTTAATATGTTGTCAATCAGTGATTCTTGGAAACCATTAAGTTTGGCAATATTTTTAATGTATTCTAATTCTTTATTGTAAGCCATGGTTTCCAAAGGGACATTTAACATTCTGTGTATGAGAGAATGGTAGACAGCGTATTTGTGGCTGGGATGGTTAAAAGAATGTTTATGGATGTAGTTGTTTGTGTGTGTGGTTTTCCGGTATATGTCAAAAAGTAATTTATCATTCGATCTATTGAGGGACAGGTCTAGGAAAGGGAGGATGTTATTCTTTTCGGTTTCAACCGTAAATTTGATGGAAGGGAAAAGACTATTGAGATTGTTCACAAAGTCATTAAGTTCACACTTAGTCGTATCGAATACAGAGAAGATGTCGTCAACATATCGTAAATAAACCGCGGGGAAGTAGCTGAATTTTTCTTTAAAAGTGCACTCAAAGTGAGACATGAACACATTGGCCAAGAAGGGAGAAAGTGAGTTGCCCATAGCAGTTCCAAACTCTTGTCTGTAAAATTTACCTTGGAACGTAAAATAATTTTGGTTCATCACCAAATTGGTGAGTCTGACATATTCGTCAACTGTTTTGGAATCTAAGTGAAGCGATTTAAGCCAGTTTTCCAATGCTTGGATGGCAATATCAATGGGGACACTAGGGAACAAGTTAGCGACATCAAATGACGCCATGATTTCACCCTCTGAAAAGTTATGGTCTTTAATTTTATTCACAAAGTCTACGTTATTCTTAACTGAGTGAGGGCTAACGAAGTTAAGGCTTGAGAATTGGGAGACCAACCATTTAGATAACAGGTAGGTGGGTGAATCAATACTAGAAACAATAGGTCTCATGGGGCAGTTTGTCTTATGGACTTTGGGGAGACAATAAAGTCTGGGTAAAATGGGATTAGACACGTAAAGTTTAAATTTTGTCTTCTTATCAATAACAGTAGGACAATCATATCTCATTATCCTTTTTTACCTTTACCCCTTTTTGACTTGTGGCGCTAGCCAATTAATTTCATTTTCACTTTGTTTAGAAAGGTAAACTGTTTACGGCTATTGGAGTTTCAAATTTATTATATATATATATATATATTTATATATATATATATATATATATATATATATTTATATATATATATATATATATATATATATAAATAAATGTAAAGGTTTGCTTTTTGCAAGCCTTATCTCTCACTAGACTTCTTAAAGTTCCAATCCATCTCATACTATATACATCAAGTGGTTTCATTTTCATGGTCGATTTTAGCAACAAACTTTTGTTCGTTGAGAAAAATGGAAAAAATGAGTTTCATGAGTTGATTAAACACTTTCATTGTTTAGGCTTAACACCGTAAAAGATCAAATCCGAGTTGAATGAAGTTCACGATACATCTGTATCTGTATTTTTGACTGCTTGCAATTGGCTAAATGAATTTAAATGTCACCGTCCATCCACGAGTCATGAGCATTGTTCGCGACCAGTCAGAGTTCACGAAATAGTTGTGACCACAGACAAGATGCAGGGTTTTTCTACTTTGAACGGAAAATTGGATGTGAAAAAAATCTCGACAAGATGGGTGCCGCTTTTACTCACAGTGGAAAATAAACACAAATGTGCGGTTGATTTGTAGGCTGGTTTGGTGCTTCTCCAGCGTAATTCTGATGAGTTTCTGCATTGATGCATAACTATTGATGTAAAATGAATACACTACTTAACTTCAGAGACAAAGGAAAAGTGTCGAGGCAGTGACACCGGTCGACAAGGTGATGGCTACGGTTCATTGAGATACACGCGGAATCATTTATTGCAAGAATAATAAACGATAAATGGAGAGCATTTTGCATCGTTATTGCACCGTTTGAGCGAATAAATCAAGAAAAACACCTTCATTTGGAAAAGCAAATATTCTCTTCTATAGAGGCAATGCACGGATGCACACCTGCGCAGTTTCGATGGCAAAACTTACAGAATTAGAGTTCGGATGACGAGAATTACGCTCGTAATACAGCATCCACCGTATTCACCAGATTCGGCCCAAGTAACTTCTTTTTATTTTAAACTTGGAAAAATTCACACTAAACGAGGTCAAGGCCGACATAGATGCCTACTTTTAGGACCTTCCTAAATCCTACATTTTAGGCGGCTTAAAAAATTCGGAGAAACGCTGGGAAAATTGTATCAAGCTAGAAGGAAACTATGTTTAACAATATAATATTCTACCCAAAATTGGTTGTTTTCTATTTTTTCCCCAGGGCTTAATGAGCGACCATCGTATCTAAATGATGTTCCACGCTTTTTCATGATGTTTGATGATTTTATTCCAGTTGTATGTATTTAAAAGTTATCATAATTACCCACATACATATTGGTTGATAATTTTACCATCTACATTTTTAGGTATTTCTTTAGATAAATATGAATTTACAATTCTAATTGCAATTGCTAAAAGGTAGATATTTTTTCAAAAAATCTAACTTTAACTGATCCCATTCCAACCCTTTCGTCTCAAATCGAAAACCCTGTCATCTTTATCCTATCTCATAGAATTTTATTCACGAGAATAATGTACTTCTATGTTAATTGACCTTTAAATGGACTATTATCCCTTTGGATTTGAATTGCTTTTCAACCCCCATACGCTGCACTTAATCTAATTTGTTACAGTGCGAATAGCTTGATCGAAGTTTTGTGGTTTAGCATTTTTTACTGATGGAATTCACGTGAAATACAATAAATAGCTAACATTTCGATTTCCATTTCTCCCTGTAAGCCGAGTTCGAGCTTCATGCGCTCTAGATTGCATAATTGGCGGAACGTACGAGTTGATATCGTTGATTGGCAGGGTTCCGGGATTATTTAATCCAGTTTTTGTGTGAGGAAATTGCAATCTAGATTTTTCATGCTTCGCCTATTTCGCGTATGTCAATTACGCTCTTGCCACTCTTTCCGCGGGCTTTATAACTTTCTCAGTTATCCTTTTTATGGCATTCTCCAAGAGTTTTAATTCGATTCATGAATAAACCAAGGAAAAATTACTTTCGTGACAACAATAAACATAAAACTTTTGAAAGGGCTAAGAATTTAAAAATATCTCAACTCTTTTAGGTAATTACAGTTTTTAGTAAAGTTTTGTAATCTTTGGGATTATATATTCAAGTTATATTTTCTATCTTAGAAACCTGTAATAGGTTCGTGAATTATTAAGTAGGCATGCATGTGTCAATTAATAAAATATACCGATTTGCAAATTAGATTAGGGGTCTTCGTATTTCAGGACTAGACCTACCTTAATCTTTCTCTGTATTCCGCCTTATATTGTTCTGCATGAATTTTCTTCCATCAACAAACAAATCTAATTTAATGCTATGGGTGTTGAAAACAGTTTCCGTACATTCACGTTACTGAAATTCTACTTATATACTAAAAAGATTGTGTCTGAGACACTCAACGTCATAAATGATATTTTCTTAATGTCAGAGGTCGTCTCCACGGCTTATGCTCCACAGCTTCTCGTATTAGAAAATCCAGTTTCGCTTATTCTTCCTAATAGTAAAGTTTATAAGTTGCCAAAACAAATGTACACGAATATTACGTAGCGTTAACCATTTTAAACTTGTAAAAACAGCCCTGAGTTTACATAAAATATGTACTGATGGCAATTTATTTTATAAATTACATTGTTCGATGTATCACAGGCGCTCGCGTGGTCTCTATCCCTTAATTCTATTTCTTATTCGTCACCTCTGGCTACTTTCACCATTTGCCATACTTACCTTTGTGGTGATCACAGTTTAGCTCCTATACTAGATGTCTGAGAGCTAAGAGGGAGGCTCATGTGGAAGATATCTAAGTATAACTGTGTACAAGTGAACTGCTGAAATTTCCGTTTACGTCTAACATTCGCGCAGATCGTTTCCACTGGGATTTGAGAAAATCACGTGAGGATCCTATGTGATGACATCGCTCCAATATATTATCTTTAAATGCATAGATACAATATTCACTCCTACTTATTCAAAGGAATTCTTCTTGCAATAATGCCTTGTAATTAAATTCACCACCCTGAGGATTTAATCATCATTGTTTCATAATGGCTTTTCGCCATTAGCTAAGTGCTTCACGTTCTATTGAAGTAGTGCGCTCAATGAAATAATTAATTGAGGAACGCCCTTTAATTTGAGAGAAGTGCTTGAACTGCCTTGAGCCTTTCTTAAATTATAATCCATGTATTATTTTTCCCACTTTTTCCTCGACACACGCCTGTTTTTGTACTGATGATAATCTTGAAGCTAACTTACTTCTGTGCAATATCTTTGGCTGGTTACTCTCCGCTTCTTTTCTCATTTCACATCTTCCCTAAAAAATTCTCCACCCTTCCTGTGTGTCACCACATGCATAACAGATAAGATTCGTTGCTTGGCAAGAGCTCCACCTTGGAAACGTGAAATGAATTTGCGATAAATTTAACAAGTAAGCGAGGGAGTTGCGAAACTTGAGAACTAACTTTTAGATTGACTCAGCCCCGACGTTCTTTACATTATAATATAGGAAGCAAGAAGAGTGAGGAAACGTAAGTTTACTTTATATTATCTCCATCAACATAAGGTCCACGAAATTAAACGACTTACCACGAAATAAGATTACCGAGGATTTTTGGCTACGTTGTTTGATTTTAAACAGCAACACTAACGTTGGTTTTTTTACGCTATCTTTTACTCTTTGTTTTAGTTAATAACCTCGATGTATGCATGTGAGTCTTTTTCAATTATTTTTTTGGTGGGTGATCAAAAGTGATGTTTTGAAAGCACAAATGATAAACCTATATTTCTTTTCCTTCTCAGTCGCATCATGGCCGTGGGAAGTGCTGATGAGTTCTACAGCATCATGGGAGTATTGACAAGGGAAATGTTGGAGTTTGGCCTGATGGACAGTAACAACCTCATCAAGGTACGTGGAAGTGAGGGTAGGCACCGTGGTCTACCTTTACCATCATCATAACTGAGCCATTCGCACCCATAGTAAAACAAAACATAATTGAAGCAGCAAATCAATATTTTAACTATAATACCCTCATCTGAGTGGGTCAGTTTTTACTCCACCGAAGAGTATAACTGGTGGTTTATAGTTATAGCAACCGCAAAATCCATTTTTTTTACTATGAGTCTGGGTTCTTCCCTTGAGATAGATGAAGTTATTTAAAAAATACCATATTGGAACATAGTTATATCTCGTATATGCCCTGAAAAATCTTTGTGAATATAACGTCATAAGTCAAAGATAAGTCCATCTTAAAGTGTGCTCTCATCGCAAACTGAAGAATCATAATCATGAACTGAATACTTGATAGTAGTCGTTCAACAGTATAATCAAGAAACCACTAGTGGCACAGTCGCAAGTGTGACTGTCGTGAAAAAATTTAACGCACACTAGAAGTGTACTGAGAATATCACCACTGCCCTTATTTTCGATGAAATGTGCTATTTTTATACTGTACCATGCAATTTCAAGCTATTCTTAGCGTATTGAAACAGTCTTAACTTAATCCAAGTACTTAATCTTAAGGAAGTAAAATACCTTAAGGGATTGTGATTAAGGATTGTGACGGTATGAGTGGAAATCTAAAAGTTAATTCTGATGGTGATTATCAAAAACATACCCTAGTTTGCCAGTTTAAAGCACATTTTACTGGAAATTTTGTTGGTTTATCTTCTTTAACTCGTTCCATCCATTTTCCCCGACTTTTACTTTTATTTAACTCTAAACACTGTGAATTAAGTCGTCCTCTGGTTAAGGTGTTTATATAGTTCCCAGTTCGTTACACGCAATTTTAAACGTGGTTCTAGTTATAGATTTTAACGACGTTGAAATCTAATTAAATATTTAACTGAATAATTTTTTCATAAAATTTGAGTACATTTAAACGACATTTTAAGTATTACCGGCAAATTACCTCAGTTAAAGACAAATGTTTGACATTTTCGATTTTTATCCATTTCTCAAACTTAAAAGTCAATTTATACATTCCTCCTCTTATTGCTCCTAAATAATATTCTAACTAATGATGTCACATGTAACTTCCCATTGTATCCCAAATCGCAACTCTGAGGGGGTGCATCGCGTCTCGTTTTCCATAACCTTTCAGGAAGGCAAACAGAAAGTTTTACTTGTCTGAATATTTAATAATCAATCCATAAAGTGAAATTTTAGCTTTCAATCTAAATTTTTTATATTTGATATGGATTTGAAAACATTAAATGATAATATCAGCCTAATCGCACACATTATTATTACTCTCCGATAACTTTTTTTCTTGGCCGTGTAAAATTTATTTACGGGTGGCTTTGCCGCACATAAAATAAATCGCCGTGAAAAAAGAAGACTATCTAATATTTTTTTAATTTTGATGTTATTTCTGGAGAGGTGGAATTTTACATTCACGACTGTTTGTGGAGGTCTCGCGGGCTCACTGGCAGCTTGAAAAATGGGCCTTTGGAACCGTATCGTGTATGAAAAAATAAGTGCAAATGAAGCAAACCTCCCCCAACCTCTTTAATGGTCGTCTCCTTCACGCAGGCCATCGTCTCTATGGGTCCTTTCCCGTTCCCGGGTCTCGCTGACCTCCGGGACCGTCACCTGTACAACATCACCCCGTGGAGCCGATCTGTGTCGGCAGTGGCTCGCCGCGGCCTCGGTCGGATCTTCTACGCCGGCGAGGAGGAGGAGGAGGAAGACGAAGAAGAGGACGAGGATGGGGGTGGTGGCGGTGGCGGCGGTGGCGGCGGTGGCGGCGGTGGCGGAGTCTCCCGCTGGGGAGGCGGAGGCCGCCGGGGTGAATCGTCGGAGAGAGAGGCGGGGGAGCGGCTGGCGGTTGCCACGGCCTTTGGCTTATCAGCCGTCTTCCGCTCCCCACGCCGGAGAGGTGAGAGAGGAAGAGTCGCGCTCGGTTCGTTTCCGGAGGCGGAGAGAAGAATCACATACGCGGTGTAATGGGAGGGAAGTCGACGGAGACGATCCCGATAGAGTTGTCTGCGTTTGGGTGGAAAGTACAAGGCGGCGAAGGGTATATGTATTTAGACTGAGTAAAGAAGCACAACACGATGGCCACCTTATGCGAAATTACCAGTCGCAGAAATTTTTCAAATTCCTTTCGTGAAGAACCAAATTTAACTCATGGAGTAAAACAAGTCACAGTAATTCCGTCGTGCCGGTTGTTTTATGGTATCCAAATAACGCGATATGTTGCCAATAATTCATTGTGTTCACTCCAAAGATTAGTCCACGCAAAATTATTCATCCATGCCAGTAGGCAATGTCCGATAGTTCAAGAATGGAGGATCCCTAATAATAAACGAAAAAGAACCCTACCAATTTTTTTAGATGCTGTCAGCGGATGTGTCATTTACTGAATCGCGATAGGCCATAAGATATTCTCGTGTTTTAATAAGTTACTATGTGCATAACACGGTTAAGAACAAACGTTCGTTGGATTTCCTGACAAGTGAAATACATTTTATGCTTTGGAATTGATATTAATTAGCTTGTCACGAGAAATGGGAGTTTCAAACTGGCATAAATATTTTTAAACTATTTAAGAATGCTTCCGCTCAAACAGTAGCCGAATTAGCAAGGTAGATGCTATAGCCACTGACTATTTCAAAAGTTGGGAAAGTTCATATCTCGTCTCAATTTTTGTTATGTTTTTAATTGTGTTCAATTTATAAGATAAGTTCCAGGATATCGTGTCCCTCGTATATTCATTAATTTATTATGCTTTATGTACTTTCTGAGGTATAGAAAACGTTTTTGAGTTGCCTTTAATTAAGTCCCCCAATATATTTCAAATTATTACTCTAGGAAAATTTATGAACTTTCTTGATAATATCATATTCCGTAGAAAAATGCATTAAAATTGTCTTTAAATGTAACTATTGAAATTTAAACAGTTTAAATCTTTCAAATTGCTTGGTATAAAAATATTGAATTGATTTTTCTGCTGTATCTCATTCAACTATGTTGAGACTAAACTCACATTGTGTTATATTGATTTCCTCTGAAACCATGTGCTCAATGGTTTCAAAGGATATTTCAACATTTAACAATATTTTCATTCCCATGTTTACGCTCTTCCTTTTATTCGGGAAAAATTAACCCTTAATTTTTTCGATTTTTGCTATCGCTTGTCGTAATATAATTAAAGTTTGTAATAGTACAGATTCTAATTAGGTACAGCTATACCTGTTATGGATATCATTTATTGAGATCAATTGGAATCAACTCGTCAATGCCGCTCGCTTATTTATTCCAGATTCGCATCCCCCCGGAGGTGATCGAGGGGTCTCCTCCCGCCTGCCCTGGGTCTCTGGACCCGGCCCTGGTCCTTCTGGTGCTACCTCAGCTCCGCTTCCCACGTCTGTCGATAGAGAGCGCCTCAGCCTGGATGTCTGGGCTCTCCGACAGCAGTATTCCAAGCTGAGAGAACGACAGCGTCAGGCGCACGTTATACTGACTGGTGAGGTCTTCAGGAGGAGAGATGAGAGCAAGGGCCAGTAAATGAAAGTGATAATTTAAAATTTGTATTTTCCGAATGATATCTTTGGATAAAATCTTCTTCGATTTTAAACATGTTTCGGAACACATTTAAAAGCCGGTCCCTACCTTAAATTAATATATATTCGGTTTCACGCCTAATATTTAGAGTTTTGGCTGTAATATTTGTCCACGAAATTTTTACTTCACAAAGCACTTGGTGAAATATTTTTGGCTGCTTCCCGCCCTGATTTTTATATTTTTGGTTCTCGCAATTAACCTACGCTGAAGCTGGGTCCCTGAGACCCAGCTTCCACCCGAATTTTAATCCATATAATATCTTAGTCTTCTCAAAACTGACGCTGATATATGACCTGGGTACCATGCACTATCCCTATGACGTTCTTATGATGGCCAAGAAAAATCATTTTCAATTTTCGATGATAATGTCGTTAATCTTTTCGGTAGAGAAATGTCGCGTAGAGACACATTTTTGTGTGTGGTGTTAATGAGTTGTTCACAAAATAGACTTATAGTTTTCATTTTTTTTTCATTTACGTTTTTCCACAAATTTCACAATTTTTATCTATTACATATTTCAAATATTTGAGTTTATGAATATCTTTTATCCGCCTTGGATGGACAGAAAAATGATATATAATTACTATAAACGACATGTATGCAAGATTTAAGCGGTTTCTAGGTTGATATTATGTAAATTTATCACAATGAGACTTAAAGTGGTGCATTTTTCATTATTAAACATAAAATGCATATTTCGTCTTGGTTAGAAACGCAATACAGAATATCAAGAGATAAATTTTACGCATTTATATCCCTGGTGCCTGTTTTCTTTCCTTAATCAACAATATATTCCAACTTGGGGTCCTAGGAACTAAGTTTATTTTTAATGGAATTAGTTATCACACTTCGTGTGTAAAAAATTTGCTCATTCTTCAGCATAAATATATTAAGTAATGCTTTATTGTAAAATTCTTTCGATGATATAATAGAACTTGACCGGAAAAATAGAACTTTTAACGTTTAATAGGTCATTTATATTCATTCATTTATTTACCGCAGCCTATTTTAATTGTCATTCGTCTTGTTGTTTATGTTCTTTCTAATTCTTTCAATTTAAAAATATCCTGATGAACTAACAGAAAAATTATAATTTTGAACGAAGTAAAGCAAATTCTTCAAAACGAATGAAATGTTGAATTGCAAAAGCAAACATTGTCGTTAAATTAGGTTACCAAACTATCAACCGTTGATTGTTTAAAAACAGGTGTACAAAGCACGACCCAGTGTCATTGTCTTTTTCTTCCTCTTATATTACTAAAATCCAGGATAAAAATTCTTCTAATTATTTTCGAAGACCGACATTTTTCCTACGCGAATCCAATTAAAGAGAAATGCTGCAGAGCAAATATATATTGAGAGAAGAATTACATGGCCGAGCAACTTGAAAAGAAGCTACAGTTATTAAGTTACTGCGTGATAATTATTTACTCAATATCCAATCTAGAAATTAAAAGCCGTAGCTTCACTGAATTAAATGTGTATATGTACGCCACCTATTATCAATGTAATCGCATAGCAGTCCTGGTAAAAAATTTTCTTCCTTAAATTTAGTGTTCCTTAAGTACTTCATTTATTTTTAGCATAATATTTATTATTTTTGTTTCTTTATTTTTATAGTGAAAGATGAACTTACTTCTTTCTTAATTCATTTTTTACTGTTTCTTTTATTTTACAACTTGCTTACCAATTTATCCAAATTATTCTCTCCATTTAACTTTATTCTTTCAAATTTTCAAACCAATGACCAATGTCAATTTAATAGCAGTATTTTTCTTATCCTAAAATAGAGCTTAAATATTCGCTGGTTCATTATATTGGTACACAAATCACTCTATCGTTTAGTATACGATGAAGAGTAAGTAAGTTCTTTATGAGTATGAATCATTCTCATTCATCATCAATCTCATTTCGTGACGATTAAACGTATCTGACAGTGATATTAATTTATTATAAGGAACTCGTTGTAGTGTTGCAATCTGTTACAACCAGGCTATGATAAATCTGATATAAAACACAGCAATCAACCCGAATGTCGGTTCGGTAGGTGATGGTAGAGTTCACCCAGTACTAAGATTGACGATATGTGAAATTCACACATCAGGGTAGGGGGGCCAGTTCCTTTCCTTGTGCCGGCTATGGTTTCCCAGGAAGATCTGGTACCTGCAAAATCACATAGCTTGGGTGGAGCTGCAGGTGCCCGGAGAGACTTGCCCGGGAATCGAATCCGGGCCCTCCGGTCAGTAGTCCAACGATATACCCCCTGGAATATCAAGTGTATATTTAAATCTGATATGTTCATTTTTTTCAAATTTACCAGAGTCGCAGTATTTTTGTACCCGTTTATGAAATGCCATTACTTAGGATTTAAAAGGTGAGCTGACAGTACCGACAGTATTTGTATTGTTGCTTAGTATTTTTTCTAAAATATTCAAATTATATATCTGTACGTAAATTTCCTATAAATATGTCGATCACAAT